>NW_016690385.1:891629-911765 GCF_001604755.1 Lepidothrix coronata
AGAAACAGAGTAAGATGAAATCCCGTTCAACATGTTAAGGTGAAAAAAACCCACAAAACCGAACAATGAATCATCAACCTAAGGTTTCTTTTTATCACTAGACTTTTTATTTTGGATGATTTCTATTCCGTGATCTTAGCAAGGTCTTACCTCAACATCCTATTTTCCCAAGAAAAATGACTGTAATCTAATTCAGACCATCAAAGATGACAGGAGAGAGGAATCCAGTACTGGGCAGCAGGAATCAGCCCAGGTCAGACAGAATGTCAGTAGTGCAGTTGCTGAGCAGGGACACAGCAGTAATGCTGTCAACGGGCACTGGTGTTGTCACTGGAGCCTGTCCCTTCTCTTCTGTCATCACTGATAACCAAGAGCAAGGAACAGCCGACCTGCACTGAACAGTAGCTCTGCAAGCTACTGCCAAGGGGTGTGAGAGAGCAGCAGTGCAAAGTTGGGATTTGGCACAGCAAAATGTGAGGGACTTGTGTACACAGCCAACCCCCATGGAAATCCACAGGGGATGGGAAGTTGATGGCTCCAGTGAAAAGCACATGAAAAACCATCTACTCCACGTGTTCACTCTTTGCAGGCATCATTGCAGGAGGGAAGAAAGGAAGGATGGATTTGGGTACATGGGCCAGTTTCATTTCTCAGTGCTGCAGCTCATCACAACTCAATTCTCTTGCTTTGTCTCTCCACTTGTAAGAGGGATCGAAGCAAGTCTGACAACTGTTCTTGTAGAACCTGCCTAGGCTCATCTTCAGCACTTCTGAAGCAAAACAAGTGCAATGTGCAAGAAAGTCAAGAAACAACCAATCAACAAAAAAAGCCCTCCAACAACCACTCCAGTATATGGAAATAAAGTTTAAAATAATCAAAAACAATTACTTGGCTTTAGGAAAAGTCGTTATGACTTAGTGACACAACATTGCTCTGAACAATGCAGCTTTTGGCTGGCTAAAACAACTAAGATCATTCCAGCTTCTTTCACCTGGAACATTCAGTGCAAAATTTTCCCTTATGCCCTTTTTGTCCTGCACCTGTTTTTCAGCAGTCCTGGTGGGAGAGAGCCGGGACAGAGGGGAGGGGAGCACACATGGATCACCAAGAGGGGCACAATTGCATCAATTTGCAACTACCTCCAAATTGCATCAGTCATTGCCTAGCAGGTACTGGGACTTCACTGAACCACACACTTCGCATTCCCAATTAAAACACGTGCATCAGGGAAAGCAGAAAGGCCAAGAAATCTGTGACAGATACATTTACACAGCAGTGATACATTCACATTACACACGATGAGCTGTGACATTCACTGCCTGTTTTTAAAATACATTTTGCCTGAGGAATAGTATCTCCTCTCTATTGTAATTCACAAAACGTTCTGCTTATACCTGGGAGTCCTCCCTGTGTCCACAGCCAACACTCTCCACCCACACAGCTCCTGCCAGCCCGTACCTGCTGCCGTTCCACAGAAGTCAGTGTTGGTGTGATGCCGACTGTCCTGGTTGCATCCATGCTGGTTTTGGTCAGTGCTAGAGGTTGATCCACACTCAAGCTTGGGATTGAGGCATATATGTGATTGGCATGAAGGCTCATTGTCGGGGCAGCTGCCCTCTCGATGGGGCTGCGACTCCTCTCCCGGTGCTCCTTCCTGTAATCCCCGTTGGAAGTCTTGTTTCTAAGGCAGGAAAGAAAAAAGGCCTTACTGTTGTTCCAAGCGCTTCTGAGATATGCAACATCAAATCCCTGTAAGAAACACCAGGAAATGCGCTTTGCTTGGGCTGTGGGAGGTGTAGAATCAATCCCCTCAGAGAGGTACCCCTGGTCTATTCAGCCTCCTTCCCTGCAAAGTGAAGCCAATCATCCCGATTTGCAACCTCTGGCAGCCAGCATTTCTCTTCACTGTAGAATTTCTTCAGATATTCATTCAGATGCACCGAGTTAAAGTGACAACTTTTTTAAGATCAGATAACTCCTCATTTAACATACTGTTAATCCCACTCCCTCTCCTAACACTGCAATATTCACTGCTGAAGCCCAAGGAAAGTTTATTTTACTGAAAAGACACAGTTGATATCAGCAAAAATGCAGTGAGTCAAGGCAGGAAGCAAAATCTTCAGAGCAGAAAATGACAGAAAAGCAAACTACACTGCACTTACCTCAGAATCACTTAATTACAGCTGCTCTTTCAAAAGAGTAATTTCAAACTACTCCTGAAAAGTAAATCCCAGGAGATGTGCTCACATAATTAGCCTATCATTCATTGCAATGGAAATAAAGCTGGGTTTGTATCTGGGGATGAGAGACTTCAGTTTCCATACAGCAGTATAATTGTCATTAAAGGCAAACCAGTGACTCAAGGGAAAGGCACTTCACTCATAACTCAGGGAAGTGTGGGTATCACTGGCAGTCTGGGGAGTACCAGTGTGGTAAGAGTTCACACACTTGCAGGGACTGGTCACTGAGTTTCAAACTGCAAACTCCATCAATCCTTCCCATAGGAAGGCACTAGAGGAGAAAGCTGGCTTTGTGCGAAATAAAACCTGTCTTCAGAAGATTCTTGAAGTACTAATGAAGTGTCCTATGTGTCCTGTGTATAAGTGGGTAAAACCCAAAGTGGTTTTCCTCCCATTTTTTAAAGCATATCACAGCAAATTAATATGCAGGAGCAACCTTTAAAAATGCTGATGAATATTACGCAGAGAGGGAAAAGGAATCAATTCAATACTGAAGTTACAAGTTCAAAAAGCTAATGGCTGTTTCAATATCTGAGGAAATGTCTCCAAAAGGAAGGCTGAGGGGAAAAAAGCCCTGCCAGTCGAGGGAAATAAGGAACCCCTAAAACACCCAAACAGGGTGTGGGGATGTCCCATGGTGATCCTGTCCTGGATCCTGTCCAGTCCTGAATCTTTTAGCCTCACCAGCATCCTGTGACCAGGGATTCCGCAGTCTAAACGACATACTTTGTTAGTACCTTTTCTTCACCGGCTATTTTTGTTTTTTTTTAACCTAAAATCTGTCTTGGTCTGCTTTGCCTCGATTCTTGTATTAGGAGAGAGACAAAGCCATTGCTCCCTGCTCATCATCTTCATGCCACTCCCAAGTTCATCTCTGTTCAACAACCTTTTTTTCCCAATGTAATACTTTATTCAGATAAAACCTGTTCCCATATCTTTGTGGCCCCTCTCAGGTAAGAGCTAGAAAAGTGATCATCTTTCTAGGGATGAGGATCCAGATCTCTGCTGTGTTGAGAAACTTCTCACAGTTCTTCAGTGCTATTGTTGAGCTTGTTTAAGAGTCACGTGGTTGTACAGAAATCTGCTATTCCTGCCTGAATCAAATTTCATTTATTGTGGTAAAGATAGGGTTAATATGATGTCAGGCAACCAGTGACTTGAGAACCTCAGGACACAGCCCTCAAGCAGATTCCCCTGGCATGCTAAGGAGGGAACAGCCAACAGCATAACAATAGGATTTGTAACCCTTTGGATCCCCCTGCTCTGCCCCCCCATCTCTTTCAACTAATTCCAAATTAGCAGTTGCAGGTCAGCAGAACCGACCAGCAGATCCAGCCTCGAAGGTCTCACAGCTGGTGCTCAAGACGGTCCCTGAACACCCTGTGTTTCCCAAACCTCTCTGCAGGCTGAATTTGGACAGCATAAAGCAGCTCAAATCCAGCAGGAATGGCTCTCCCAGCCTCGGGCCTGTTTCAATTGCACTGCTCTGCAGGAGCAGAGCTCAGCAGGAAAGTTTGGAATTGCAGCGCTCTGAGCTAATGACTGATGCAAATGTGAGTTAATGGCAGCGCCGGGGACTATATTTAACATACAGTAGCCTCCTCTTGAATTACAGTATGGAAACAGCTCCTGGACACAACCAAACCCTCCTGCCCCACCCCGAGGAAGCAAGCGGGGAACTTCAGAAATAGCACAGCAGCCATGAGATATCCTGGGAAACAGCAACACGGAAAGCCACGGCAAAAAATCACGGTTTAAATGAAGGCTGTGTAGGGATGGCTTGTTCTCCGTCCTGCAATGAAGAATCTTTGGCGGCTGCAAGCCAAATTCTTACTTTTCAACAAAATATTATCTGGTCTACTACAATTTAAATGACCATTTGGAGGTTGCAAAACCACCTACAGCTCCAGCACATTCCTACTTTTCACTCCCTCAAAGAAAAGAATAATCTCTGTTCAGAATTTTTCTGTTTTAATAAGCACAAGTTGATTTTCAAGGGAAAAATTTAGTTTCCTCCACCAAAAATACTTGTAAAATGAGTCAAAAAAATGTAGCTACACCAGTTGTTTGGGGGTTTTGTCTTATAACTCACTTTTCAACAACTTAGTGCTGCATTTACTGGGGAGTGGGGCTGTCAAGTGACCACTGATGAACAAACTTACTGAAATTTCCAAGCAAAACACATTTTCCATTTTACACAACAGCACCTATTTCACTCATCCTCACTTTAAACAAAAAGTCACAGCCCTAAATAGGGGTGAAGTGGTAGTTTTGCTGCCCCCAAAACACCCAAACCAACAAAAAACCAAACAAAAACCCCAACTCTTAACAAAAGACAAAACACAAAAAAACCCCAACAACACTTTCCTGCAAAGATTTTTGGAAGGGACCAAGAAACTGGGCAATGAGATCAGCCTGATGCCATGAACAAGCACAGCAGGCAGACTTTCCCTAAAGACACCTAAAATTATTGAGTTATCTCAGCAATCTCAGCAGGCGCACCCCAGTCCTGTCTGTAAGCAAATAATGTCCTCTTCCTAAATTAGAACAACTCCTCTTCTGGCCAGGGAACTGTTTTATACTCCACTCTTCAAAGATCCTCTCCTCAATTCATCTACCTTCAACTATATAGTCTTTGAAAAAAAAAGAAAAATATCTGAAGCTTCTATTTCCACATCAGATATTATTTTTTCTGAGCCCAGCTGGAAATGTTACAGCACTGTGTAGGACAGTAACATGATAGCTCTGCCCTTGTGAAAATACACCAGCACTTGTTAGTCCCTCCTATTTAAATATAAACAGCAAATCCTACAGATATCCGACTCCACTTGTAAGACAATTGTACTTAAAATTACTTATAGGGTATTCATCAATTTCCCATTATTAAGTCATTTTAGTTTAAAATGACACTTCAGAAATAATTTTCTATTAGAAATGGAAAATTTTTTACAATTTCAAAATTATTAATTATTACTATTGACATAAGTCATTCTTGTTTTGCTATTAGACACTTTATCTGAGGGGGCAGCAAAACTGCATGTGTATGAAGATAATTACATTTCACTGAAGTCCATCAGCTTAAACATTCCACCTGCACTGAACAAGGAGAAATGCATCCCTTAGGTCAAACATAAGGGCAGAAAATTACAAAGAAGGATTTCTGACCAAGTTTGAAAAAGAACTTAAAAATATATATCACAAATAAATCTAGCTGTCTAAACAGCTTTGCCATCCCCAGACTCCACTTTATCTTAAAAACCAGCATATGCAACCCTGGGCTCCACGTGCAGTGCAACTCTACTGGCTTAAAAAATAGCAATTCCCACGGTGAGACCATCAGTCATATCCACCACCCTTCCTCCCTGCTAACACAGGTAATTCCAGCTACTTGCAGGTTTATTTTAGCAAAATTACAATTCCAACCTAAAATTAATTTCTCCAACACTTGAAAAACAGACAATTGTTTCCCATGTTGCTTCCCAATGAATCATAACCCGGACTCCAGCACTTACCAAGCATCATGTGCTCGGGTGGATGTCATACCAAAACCACACACATCCTGACTGGAATTCTGCTGCAGTCTGGTTCTAAAGAAATTTCTACTGAAAGCAATGCTCCAGCCCTCCTCAGAACCAGCTCAAAGGGACTCAAATGCATTGTTTGCATTTTTTGCTGCAGACCCTTTAGCCGCGGCTGTTCTGTTCGCTGGCACTGAGCGGGGGTAATTCACACTCTGCTACGGGAACAAGAGAACTCTGCCAGCTGCTTAAGGAAAAGGGAAAAAAGAGGCCCAGTGAAGGGGACAGCTTTGCTTGCACTCACTTTCAGCCTGCAGATCCTTAAGGAACAGTTGCCAAAAGCATTACTGTACCTCCAAGAGAAGAAATCACACTCTCTTTGGCAGAACCAGAGCTCTGACTTGAAATGGTTGCACAGGGGAGTGTGTTGCACAAAGAACAACTATGCAAAATGTTTTCTTTACACAAATACAATGCATAATATTGCTTGGGAGTAAACTTCCATTTGTGTAACAAGTCAAATATGATTTAAATATTTTTAGCATCTTTGTAATATTTATTTTCTAACATCTTTTATTGTCTTTATTCATTAACTCTGAAGTCTGAAAGAGGACAGTTGCTTTTGTTAAAGATTGCTTAAGGATCTATAATCCACTGATACTTAATATCTGCTCCACATGACAGGGATCATTTCCTGTGAAAGTATCTACTTTTATCTACATTACTTGTGTTACTGTGAGGTGGGAAAACTAGAATTTAAGATGGTATTTCAAAATACAATGATGCATATGCATAGGGAAAAATCCGGAGTGTTCTTTACTCAGATTTTTTTTAAGCAAGCTGAATTGACTTAAAAAAAACCCCAACAACCCAAATAAAACCTGAAAGTAATATCACTTTGCTCTGTCAGTCAATCATCTGAAGTATTTATAACATGAAAAAATACCCCAAACAGCCCAATGCCCTCTTCAAACCACATCTCCTCTGAATGACTGTCATCTAAATATATAACCCTTTCCTATCCTGCTTTATTAACTTCATGTTTCGCAGTTCCTTCAAGTAGCCTTTTCCTTTTATGGCTCAGTACTCCATTCCAAAGAGGCTTCAAAGAGGCAACTTGCAGAGATCATTGTCTCTGCAGGAATCACTCCTGCCACAGAACCTGGACACACGACAGGGTTTCCCGAGAAAGTTAATGAATGTCCTCCCTTTCTTTGCCACTGCTGATATTTTAACATTATTTGTAGAGTATCTCCATCCCTGCAGGAAACCTGGCCAAACTAAAGCTCATGTTTTTGTACCAACACACAGGTCAAGCTGGTAACTGCTCTCCCAGGAAGGCCTTTCTGGAAGCAGCACTGGAGCATCCCTGTCTCCTGCTGTGATCCTGCCGGGGCCAGCTGGCCATGGAGGGCTCTGCCACAGGTCTGGCCTGGCCTGGAACATCCTCCAGCCCTTTGCCCATCCCAGTGTGGTTTAACAAGGATAGAAACAAGCGGCTGAGCCTTCACTTTCTGCTTCAGGCTACAAACAACTCCTGAGAGCCACCCAGGATTTCAAGCACTGCCTCCAAGCTTCTCCGGCCACCAGTAATTAAAGTTAACTTCTCCCAGAAAAGAGCTTTTTGTTCTTTTGAATTTTTAACTTGAGCACCAGCCCCAGTCTGGGAAATTAAACATCATATTTATACAAGTTCTCTCAGAGTCCAAATCACACATGCACCAACCACACCAATTTTCCCTGCTCTCCCCACTCCTCTGTAGTTGGAATTCTGCAGTTCCTTCCCTTAAAAAGTTTCAATTAATGATATTTTTTTTCAGCTTAGTGCTACAGCTAATGGAAAGACCTTTGAAATGAGAAGTCTAAACCATTGAAAATACCCTAACAAATAGGACAATCTTACATATAAACAAACACAGGTCAGACTTTCTATATTTATCCTCATCAAAACAGGATTTTCAGAGATAAAATCTCGGACAAGATTGTCACTTACAAATGGAATCAACAAAGAGGACAGATTTCACAGTAAAATAATCAATAATAAGCTGTGAAATGCATAAAGGAGTGTCCCATTACTGCCTGCACCAAGCACAAATTTTCAGATACAGATGAGCTTCTCTTCCTGAAAAGGCTTAATATTCACAAGTATGAAAGAATGCAAGAGAACCACAGGATGTAAGAACTCAGTCCAAAGCCAAACCCACAAAACTGAAATCTAAATCAAATGTACAGTAAAATCAATTAGCACAACCTCAGATCCTACTTATTTTCTCACAGGAATTTTTTCTTTAATATTTGGCCATCTTTGCTCCAACACTCGAAGGATTTTTTTAAAAGGTAGCACTGGTTTCTTCATAAAAGTAATCACTCATTCCATCCATAAGTAAAATGCTGAGATTCATTAAATGAAAAATTACATCACTGCTGGAACACATGTACATATACAATGCAGAAACACTGACAAAGTTACCTCACTGCAATAGGTACAGGTTGCAGGTTACCTGTAATTCAACCTTCAAAAAAAAGGGGGGGAAAATTGCCCACTAATCTCTCTGCTCTGCAGTGCTACTGCCTGTTTGCTCAACTCCAAACCTACTCCAACTCCTGCATTTAGGTCCTCATTTTGCTTGGTACACCTGATGGCTCATTCTAAAGTTCCATAATTTTTTGAAGAAATTAAACCATACCTGAGATGCAAACAACAAAATTTTAACACATAGTAAATATCCAGAAAAATTCTGAAAAGGTAAGGGGTGTCATTAATTCTGCTGAGGTAGCTGTAAATATGAATTAGCCTGATAGGAAAATTACATAAATTTTTAACAATCGTTAATTGTTTAAAAGGTGGAATTAGAGCAACAGAACATTCCAGCATTTCAGTACTACCACAGTGGGTATAACTGGTTATTGCAGTAAGCTTAAAAAATTTCCTAAAATGTACAGTGATTTCTGGAGTATAAACATAATCCCATTTCACATCTTCAAACTTTGGTTTAACTCTTTCGAGGTGGGACCAACAGCTGAGTACAGTTGCCACCAGCTCTGACTTAGTTTTCAAGGACTGAGGACAAAAAGTATTCATCCCTTAGTCAAAGAGGAGAAACTTTCTGGTCCTCTAACCTGCAAGGGGGTATCTTTGGCTTCCCTCTCCCAACTCTGCCCAGGAACAGCACAGTTCTTGGGAAAGAGACAGGACAAGTAACTAACCTTTGAGATTTATCTGATTCAGTCACCCCTCCATATAAATAAAATATAATGGCCAGTCTTCGGGAGCGAAGATTTGGGAAAGGTCATTAACCCTTCGAGCCTGCGCAGTGGATTTTTTAGGTGAGTTTTTAGGTGAGACACAGCGTGCGCTGAACTGAGCCCACCCTTTAATCCTGAGGTTCATCTGCCGGGGCCGAGCAAGCTTGGACAGTGGCAGTGAGGGTCTTAGGACGTAGGTTTGTTTAGAGTGACCTTCTCTTAGATGGATTGCCTTACAGGGCTGACGAGCTCCATCTGCCCGGGGGGGCTGGGAATCGAACCCAGGTCGCAGCGGTGAGAGTGCTGCACCCTAACCACTAGACCACCAGAGGCCGGTTAGCACCACTCCATAACTCCCTCTTGAAAGAACAACAGTAGCTTCAGTTGCCTTTGGAAAATCCTGCACAACTGCACTAGAAAAATGCATAACAGAAGAACTATTTCTGCCAACTGTGAAGAACAAAAGACAGAAGAAGTGAACATTTGGGAAGCTGAGAAAGGCACTGCAGAGGATGTGGTCTGTCTTTATGAGATGCTGCTACTGCAGTTCAGAGAGCACTTTTTTGGAAGGTAGTTTCAGTAAAAGTGAAAGATTCAGACATATCAAAGCATGCCAGAAACTCAATCCTACAGCTGCCAGTCAGGACCCACAACTAAGATTTCATTTCTAGCTCAAAAGTAAACTCTACAGAAGTCACCATAGTAGCAGGGTACTTGGTGGCACAATAACCTTATTTTGAGACAGTCAAACAAAGCTGGTGAAGCAGAGGGAGTCTGTCAGCGCTCACTTCTGGAGAGCAAGGCAGGGTAATGCAGATACTGGGATCAACAGAACAGGATCTAGAAAGGCAAGTCACTGCTGCAAGGGAAACTAGAAGTGTCTGTGCAGAAATCTGAACTGTTTCAAGTCCATAAGGCACTTTGAATGCTTGGAGGGGAGAACTTCCAGAAAAGCAAATGATAAAAAAACGAGGTTAAAGAGACACTCCAAACTTTCCCTAAAGTTTCTAACAAGCAGGAAGAAAAATCTGACAGCACAGGGAAAGAGCAAAGGGGCTTCCATGCAAACAGCTCAAAGGTCAGAGGGGTTACTGTAAAAATTCAGAGGCAGCTGTAAAGGGATTCATTTGTACCCACTGCATTGCCCACCCAAACACCTCTGGCAGACATTTCCTCCCACATTCTACCAATTCATGAGCTGGGTCATGTGCAGCTTTTATAATTCAGCCATATTAACATCCTTTTGAAGTTCAACTTGGCACATGCAACAAACCTTTTATACCGAGTCACTGGAAAATACCGTAAAAACTATTTATGGTCACACAGAGAATCCCACAGGCCAATGGCAGAGAAAAGCTGCAACAGAAAATACAGCAGTGGGTCATGTCCCAGTGCAGCAAGATCAGCCACATCCACGTGTGCTCAACACTGCCAGGGAGCATCAGTCTGTTCTACAGGCTCTAGGAAAACTCAGTGGTAAAGCTGTGCAGGACTGCCAGAGGAAATAAAAAATGGCAGTCACATTTTCTTAGAGGATTCACTGGGCTGCTCCTCACAATATTTTCTACTTTTTTTTTATTTGGAAAAAATATTTTTGTTCATCACTCAATGCCTGTCATGGAACTGTTTCTGTAAAAGTGAGCACCAGGTTAAGTCAGTCTGTGAATCCCTAATTCTCACCAGTTTACGGGATTTTACTTGGTTCCATCATCTAAAAGATGCATCAAGTGAAAATCTTACAGTAGAGGAGCATATAAAAATTTTTTTTCAAAGAGATGATGTGGGAAGTAAAAGATACCAACAACATGAGAATGGTAGGTTTATTTATTAAGAGCTTTAACAACACAACCCAATCTCTGAAAATAAGGTCACAGTGCTGGAATTAACTGTACCAAATTTCCAGCTTCAGTGGGTCTTATGAGAAAGACGGGAAAGGGCCTGGATCCTTAAAGCTTATGAATTGTGGTCTCTATCCATCAGATACATACTATAACATTAGCTGATGTGCAGCGGGAAAAGCAGAGAAAGTACAATAAATCACTTTCATACAAAAATTTCAACAACTCTCAAAGAACCCCCAGGTTCTTCAGGCCTTTAGACTGAGAATAGTGTATAAATAACTGGTTTTAAGAAATCAGATTTTTTTCACAGGTTGTTTTATAAAAGGAATAAACATTTCATTAGAAGTTTATTGAAACTCTTTGTAATTGCTAATAAAATCTGAATTATCAAAACCTCTAGAAGCACTATAAATACAGTAACAGCTTCATTGTATATTGCACAACTATTCTTACCAATATAGTTGCCATAGGTTTGAAAAGAAACGTTGGAATCCGTTTCTCCCGGGCTGGGGGTGGGGGCAGCGAGGGGAGGGCGGGGAGTCCTTTGTTCGGGGCCTTTTGGGGGTTTGGTCCGGGACAGGACTGAGCAGGAGCCCGGTTTTTGGCCGCCTCCTTCTCTTTTCCTGAGAGGAAGTTTTTCCCCACAGGACACCTCGCAGAGGACAACTGAGAGAGAAACTGACCCATCTGAGAGCGAGGTATTCTGCTTTCGAGACTGCTTGTGGGAAAAAGACTTTTTTTTTTCATTTCTGACTGCCGGCACACGTGGCTGTAAGCACCTTCTGAACTGTTGGGACAGTCCTGCATTCCCCCCCTCCCCGGGTTGCCGCGGGTTTCTCCCCCCCCACACACCTGGGGATTTGGAACTTTGTTTTGTTTCTTCTGAAAGTTTTTGACTGCACCATTTGTTGTTTATTCAGACTTTGTTAATGCAAAGCTGTTTCTTCTCCTTTTCCACACTTCCACCTGAAGTCTCTTAATTTTTAAGTTGTAATCTTGTTAAACCAAGACAATAGTAAAACAATTCCTTTGAAAAGCTGATAAGCAAAGCAACCCCAGCAGCAGTTGCATGTTTAGAGGGCACTTCTGCAACTCAGGTGCTTGAGTTATCCATCACACTCTGCAATCAACAGTATCCTCTCACTGCAGCTTCTGGTTTAAAGGAGACTTTAGTTAAAAAAGCAAACCACAAGCAAAAATGTTCGGGGATTTTACTCCCTTTCCTCCCCTCTCCCCCCTTTTAAAGTATTGGTTTGTGAATAATGAAAGTTACTGATTAAAAATGTGACTAAGAGATTCATGAGGCATCATTCAGGCAGCACGACCTCAGCGACGTCAGTCATGTCCACATGGCTCACAGACATATGGTACAAATTACTCGGACGGACAAGGACTGTAAAAGCAGGACTGTGACAGGAACATCGGAATCGACCACAACGTGACTGCACTGTGTGACTGTTCCTTACGGAGCACAGCACATGTGCACCACCTCAAACACAACATGCAGCAGTAACTGGAGCATGCCAAGCTCCCCCCAGATGCTCTAAAGGCTGTTCCCATGGCTTACCAAACCCACCCCTCTCCTTCCTCACCAGGTATCCTGCGCTCTGGTCAGTAAACCAGGCGTATCCCATCCCCCCTGCACACACAGTCCCACAGGTACAGCTGCTGCTGTTCTGGGCACATCCTGCTGTGCTTCAGGAACATTTACATCGGGAATGAGGAGCTGCAGTTTGTGTACAGCACCAGTGCAGTTAGGTAAGAAATGCAGAGGCAGCTCAGCGTGAGCTGAGTGGTACAGACATGGGATCCACCCATACAGGGATCCACCCACACTGGATCCATCCACATGGGTGTACACCCACACAGGGGTCCACCCATCGTGGGATTTATCCACGTGGGGGTCCATCCACACCAGGACCCCATCCACACGGGATCTATCCACATAAGTGTCCACGCTCACAGTATCCACTCCCATGGCATCCATTCACAGGTCCATCCATACGGGTGACCAGCCACACAGGACCCATCTACACCGGATCCATCCCCACTGGATCTGATTCAGCACCACAGCGCGTGGATCTCAGCAGCATTCCCTACCCCCTGGGAGAAGCGGTCCCGTCACTGAGGTCAAACCCTCCAGACTGCAAGGGCAGGGAAGCCCTTTTATTTCCCTCCTCGCTTTCTTTTGAGATAAACCTCAAACGCAGCCCAGCCCTGGCCCAGTGCAGGGCAGGGTCCCCCCAGACTCCGGGCATCGCCCCCGGCGCAGGACACGACCCCCGGCCCACCCGTCCTGTTGGCGCAAGAGTCCCCCGGGAGCGGCCCCGGTATCCGACTGGAGATCCATCAGCTCCCTTCCCCAGATCATGTTTGGGAATCACAGCCATGTTTGTTCAGCCAGACCCGCTGCAAGGAGTTAAACCCACTGGGCTGTGCCTGCTGCCCTCCAGCACCAGCACTGCCAGCCCGGGGAACAAAACTACTGATTCAACTAGAAATTCATGTAAAGTTTGATTCCAAATCTTACCCTCACAGAGTCATTGTCTATAGCAACAGTGTCCACAACATTCTAATTCTCAAGAGCGCAACTTTCTAGTAAAAGGCACATCTGTCAAACTGCAGGAAACATCTGGGAAAATGGTTAAATAGAAATAAGTGAGATTAAACCTTTGTTTCCATGGGGTTGGGATATACATTTAGAATAAGCTTGCAAAGGTTCTTTTCTTGCCTCTTGCTTAGATATCAGGCTTTTGGATTGGTGCTGAATTTCACCCCATGACAATATATGATAGTTCACATAATGTAAAATTTTACTTTCACCCTGGGGTAAAAATCCAACACCAGGGCTCAAGGGATTCCCCATTCACTAAATAGTTGGACTCCATGATCCTTATGGGTCCCTTCAAATTAGGTAATTCATGTTCCATCCCTGTGTGCACAGGCGCCCAGGCACCTTCCCTAAGTGGGTGTCCAAACCTCCGTATGGGTGCTTGGACCCCCTGTGCAACACTAACACAGCTTTTCCCCCTCACAAGGCATCTTGGAGCCTTGCCACTCTATGGAAGGGTTATGCTTCTTCACATGAGATGTAAAATGAAAGTGGGAAACATGATATCAAAGCAGAAATCTGGAGCTCACTAACAAACCCCTTCTGTTTGCGAGTGGAGGAGACACCTGAGCTAACATTGCTTGATTTTTCAAGTACTTCAACATATACCCAAATTTTGACAGATAGGTATTTTTGCAAAGGACTGATAAGCTATCAATCAGATTGCTTTTAGCCCTGGAACTGTTCATAACAAACCTTTTACACGTGCTTGAACTGAAAGGGAGTGGAGTGCATTCTGAAATTCCCCCTTGGCTAAGAACTGTAAAACTCAGTGTTAAATATTAACTCAGGTATGGTGGCTTTTTCAAGTCCACCTCTGAAGGTTCAATTAAACATATATTTCTTGGAAGCAACTGAACAGTGATTTTGTGTATTGTGCAATCTCCATTAGTAAATAAGAAAATACATATGATTGATTCAGTCCATCATTCAAGCAAAGAAAAAAAAAATTAGGAAGAGCAGTTTGAAACCTGCCTCGTGATTCTTTCTCCACTTAATCAATAAGAGTAACATTGTATCAGTTCCACTGGCAATAGAGTTCAGCTTCAACAGGACTGATTTGAGAGGCCCAGGTGAACCGTAAAATACTTCAAGAGCATATTTGTGCCCGGAGGACTGAGTGAGGATGCTTCACTCAGCAAATGAGAAACACTTGGGGTGTTCTGAATTGTGTGTTGGGGTTTTTATCCAATTCCAATTTGTCACAATAAAGTGATAGTGTAAACATATTTCTTAATACCATATGAAGTTTGGAACCCAAAAAGGAGCAGTTAGCAGCAAAGAACTTCTCTGACAACTCCCACACTACCTCTGCAAGCCAGTTCTGCATCTTTTCAAACCCTGCTGGAGCTGGAGCCTCCTCCACAATGAGGACCTGATTTTCTGCAGAACATTTCCACTCTGGGTTCTCAATCAGGCTCAGGGAATGGTAAGGAGGAAAGTGACAGAGCCCACCTCTAATGAGGAGGGCCTTGTTTTATTGAGTACTTCAGATCTTAAGGTTTCTGGCTTTGAGCTACCACAAGCTTGAAGAAGATGCAGCTGACCTTGCTCTGAGCAGGAGGTTGGATGAAATGGCCTGTTCTAACACAAATTATTTTTTGGTCTTTGAATACAGGTCACTTTTAGGACAGATTTTTTTAAAGGCTGCCCTGGTGATTTCTACCACAGTGTCATTAAAGTGCACAGATGCCATTGGATGTTCATGGTAAAAAATCTGTGGTGTAGGGCAGCTTCCACACTGCAGGAGTCTTATGGGTGGGACTGACATGATTCTTCTTTGTAACAAAAGCGAAGACAAACCAGAATTTGAAACAGAAGAGTCTGGGTCTGGACGGTTTACGTCTGAAACTACACATCATTTTGCATGACACATTAAACTACTCTATTCATGTGCAGACCTTTCTTCATTACAAGAAAAAGCCGAATTATATATCACAGAAACCAAGAGATGATTATTCCTCAGATATCAACTTAACAGCTGCAAACATTTTGCCATAAGGTGATTTCTGTATAGAAATTAATTTTCATTGCAATCCTAATGCCAACAAACCAAATGGGAATCCCAACAAACAGAAAATATTCTGTCCACAAGCCTTCTTGTCCCAAACCCCAACTTCCAGCCTGATGTACTCCATGAGTAAACAAAAATAATGGTCACAATAGGAACTCAAATGGTTATTTCTCTTTAAAGCTCTTTGGCCTGGGCACCTCTGGCTGATGGAAGGGGAGCTGGGGACTCTTAGGGCAGAGGTGCGTCCCGCGGGCAGGGCTGTGTGTGCCCGGCTGGGACAAGGCAGTCTTTGTATTCCCGGGGATTCGGGAACCCGAGAGAGAGTGGGAGGGAGGGAGGGAGGGAGGAAGAGAACCCGAGAGGAGGGAGAGAGGGAACCCGCGGACACGCTCGGTCATGCCTGGGCAGCGCTCACCCCGCCAGGCTTCCCCAAACGCACCCCGGAGGTGGAACAACGCGGCCACCCTGCCCGCACACACAGAGAGAATTCTCACTTAATCCGAGTTCCTAATTACCCTCCTGTAAATCAGAGTGATTTCAGTGAATTCATGGGAAAACAAAGGTGTGTTTCAACCCGAGGCTCAAAACAAGCGCACTTCTATTTCACATAGCACCGGAAAATGAAGTGCGGTGCAAAAAGCACTTTTTACTTCAGCAAGATTAATCTTTAGTGAGTGCATTTCAAGTAAAACATCTGAGGGACACACCAGAAAGTGTGAAATGCAAACAAAGGAATTCCATATTACCTGTGGAAGGAGTGGAAATACTCTTTCTCCCCAAGGAGCTTATGGGAGTATACAACCTCTATCATCACAAAAATACAAAAGCTTTATAAGTATATATAAGTAAGGAAGGTAGCACCACATACTGATTTTTAAAAATTAAACCACAAGGTCTCAAGTATATTCCATTATCTTAAAGCTGAGAATCATCTCCTTTGAAAATAGCTTTTGATAAATTGTTCTTTGCACAGAAATTCCATTACATATTTCAGAACGCCAGGAGGTTTGCCAGGGCATTTGATTCACTCTGCTCTGGACACTGTACTCCAATAGTTGTGTTTTTCCACAATAAAAGTAAAAACACTCACAGGTGATACTTCAAGGAGTTATACCTGAGCAGGGAATATCTCAAAGCCCTCCCTTTCCAAACAAAAGGCTGACGTAACTGGATTTCTAATAAAATATTCAAAGCCTTTAAACGGATTCATTCCCACTGAAGCACAGTGGGGTGCCGCTACCTAAGAGTTAAGACCAAATTGCTATTGAAAGATTCTACCATTTATAATGAACCAAAGATACAATTCTTGTCCTATTTAATTACATTTCCAACCACAAGACGCTGGTGTTAAGAGGATGAACACACAGCTGCTTCCCAGTTCTACCAGCACCATCACAAAGACCCAAATGCCTGACCAAGAGCTGCTGGAGGTTATAAAGACTTCTGTCTTCTAAGCACTGACTTCCAAATGAAAGTGGTCTGCCCATCTGGACACTGGGAATCACTGGAGGCATTCACACACCGCTTTGGGCAGAGATGTGCAGTCTGCAGCCCTCATACTGATCATGGCAGCTGTGCCCAGATTTTGTATCACCAACTCTTTCATCCTATGCTTTCAGGGGACTTGGTCCTGAAAAGGAGACTGAAACTTATCTTTATAGTTTGAGTCACAGAAATAAATGTCTTTGCTATCACCAAAGATATTGTGCCATCTAGTTTCTCCACGTTACACTCCACGTCTCTTACAGATCTGGTTTTCTAAATTAAATGTTGTCATACTTTCTAGAACCTTCAAGTCACACACTGCCATTATTGTGTTCTATAAAACATCTATTTCCCCAAACCTACTGTCTTTTTCCTTATTGTGAAAAACTCAAGCTTCTACAACACACTTCCCATCTCCAAACCAAAATTTTTAGGACAGTTCCACAGAGTTTGAGTAATCCATTTCATTTGTTAAACCAGAACATCAAAATCCAAAAAAGAGGGAAAACATTCAGAAAAAAAAACTTCACTGGCTGTGGAGGCAGGGAAATAGGAGTAAAATTTAAAGAATGTTTGTGAACTTTTCTGATATATCTGAAATACACAGACATTCAGCTATTTCAGATGCATCACAAAAGTTCCAGTTTCTGTAATATTCCATTGAAAGTACATTTTTCTTATGGCCAGATCAAACTTACAAAATGAAGTAGAAAAAAAGATGGCCTCATGGATGCTATTTTAGGTTATAATTCATTTGCAGTAGATGGTTTAATTAAACACATTAAATCACATGAGCTCTGGACAGAAAACCAGTCTTTTTATTATAAGAAGATGCATGTTTCATGTACAAAATCACAGAAAGAATCCATTGAGTAGAACCATAGAAGTATACCACACTGGAAAATATTGGATAGCTTTAATGTATATCTAAGGGATCACTGAAATAACTGCCTGTATCTTTTAGTTTTGAACCTTGGTTGCACAAGAGTCTGCTGGTTC
Organism: Lepidothrix coronata; assembly: GCF_001604755.1. Lineage (NCBI taxonomy): Eukaryota > Metazoa > Chordata > Aves > Passeriformes > Pipridae > Lepidothrix > Lepidothrix coronata. The sequence goes on from NW_016690385.1 coordinate 909,584, forward strand.
AGACTTCATTATTTTTATGGCCTCCACTGTTATAACGTACATATGTGCCAGCTGTGTTTTATTTCATCACTAGAAAATTAGTTTTTTTAAAAAAATAGAAATCACACTTTTCCCCATAAAGTTGCATAATGTTTCAAAAATGCCATAAATCTCTGCGGTTGTGTAATGCATGTGTGCCACAAAACACAGCACACAGTTCTTTCCAACACCAGCACTCTCAGCTCCAAAGAAAGGCTACAAATAGTTAAATTTTTAGGCAAAAGAAGAAGGTATGTTGTAAAGTCTCTTTCAGCTTGTGAGCTTTTATTGTTTTGCATTACTTCAGTGCTGGATTCCTGATTTGTAACAAATTCCAAGAGTGCAGACTGCAGGCCCAGCCTCTGACTAACACTGTGGTGATTTATTTGAGGATAAATACCTCTGTCACATCTCAGGGCTGCACACCAGAGTCCAAGGCAGCACGGAATGCGTGGAATGCCGGGGCTGCAGGAGCTGAGGCAGCAGGGACAGGCATCAGGCTGCTGAACCACTCCATGGCTTCCTCCAGTCAAGAATGAAAGGAATTCTCTAAGTCTGAACTTTGTGCCAACCACGCTTGCATTCCCAGGAATGAGTACGCAGCAAGAATGGCATTTGCTGATTGCCCAACACGTGCACCTCACTCACGGACACCTTACCTGTCGGACACATTCCACATCTAACTGTCAGAGCCGTGCAATCCCTCAGTAATGTTTAGCAACAACTGCAGTTTGCCCAGTTGTCAAGGCAGACAAGGGAGCAGCTGGCTCACAAGTTCCTGGCCTCAAAAAAATGCAAAGTATTTGTGTTTCTCCTCCTCCTGCCTCCCCACCCCCATCCGCACAGAGCGCCCAGAATGGGGGGAAGTGAAAGGGGCAGATAACAAAGAACAACCGAACAATACTTCAGGAATTGTAAGGTGAATACGTGTGTTTAACTATAAATAGCTGAGCTAATTCCTGTTACTTCATGCTGTACGAAAACAAAAGAAAATAAGAAACCCCATCTAATCGCAGCAGCTTTTAGGCAGATCTCCCATACAAGCTGGAACAAAAGGAAAATCCAGAGCAAAGTTTTTAGCCAGGGCATGATTTGAGCACACAGAGAGATGCAGAGGATAATCTTAAATAGCGTGGCACTTACAGATGTGGATTGAACATCCGACTCATTTTAGAGACATGGTCGTTTTCACAGTCTAGCTCCTCGTCCCCTTGGTCCATGCTGAGCTTCCTCTTGTTGGGGCTGATGGGAGGAGGGCCCGTCCGGTGGTTGGTAAGCGCAGGGGACACGGGAAGGGGCTGAATTCGGGGCTCACCTCTCAGTGCTGCCTCACCTAGGGGGGAACACGGCAGAGAGTGAACACGGCAGGGAAAAGACAGGTGAAATAACATGCTTTGAAAACGTGCTTGCAGAAAAATTTCCCCAAAATTTCAAAAATTTCCCAAACTGCACGGGCACGTTCAACATGGTTGTACCACAACAATGCTTTATGCTGGCAGTTGAGAAAAGGCAGCATAAGAGGTGGGAGCTCACCTCAGATGATCTGAAAGGCTGAGCTAACTCATCTTTGCAACAGCTTTTTTTACTCAGAAACATTCCTTCGCACAGGCTGCAATTCCAACACCGAGCTTTGATTACCTCACTCTGCAAACCATGACTGCTCACAGTGAAATAAGCTTTGTTCCTTTTCTTATAGTTGTGGTTATAATTCCAGGGCTACAGTTCACATTTATGCCAAATATCCAAGATATAAAACCGAATGAACGTTCAAATTCTCAGATGATACCCTTAACAAAAAGCTGTCCAAAACAAGCTTGTCTGGTATATAACCAGGCAAGGGAAAAATTAAAGAAAAAAATTGGAACTTGCTGATGCAAGTTTTAAGTACTTTAAAACTGTGTTTTTGGAGCTGTGAACAAAGAGCACAATTCTTCAGCACAGGAATCACAGAATTTCAATTGGATAATGCTAATTTCCATCTGGGCTGACGGGGGGGGGGGGGGGGGGGGGGGGGGATGGTAGGCTCCTGAGTAGATTATAAATTTTTATATAATCTAACACTTACCAGAAAACACCATTCACAGCATATGAGAGCTGTGCATAAATAATTTCAGCAACAACAGAGTTGCCTTTGCATAAACACATTGACATATCGTTGCTAAAC
>NW_016690385.1:911812-948920 GCF_001604755.1 Lepidothrix coronata
GGGGGGGGGGGGGGGGGGGGGGGGGGGGGGGGGGGGGGGGATGGTAGGCTCCTGAGTAGATTATAAATTTTTATATAATCTAACACTCACCAGAAAACACCATTCACAGCATATGAGAGCTGTGCATAAATAATTTCAGCAACAACAGAGTTGCCTTTGCATAAACACATTGACATATCGTTGCTAAACAGGCATTAAAGCATGACCACAGCACTTTTCTAATTTAAATTAAATGTCTCAGTACTTGCACCAGCTGAAGCACAGTGCTGCACTTCATCAGCACTTACAGACTTTACCGGAACTCACATCCTTACAGCCACAGGACATATTTAGACCTTACAGGGATTTAAAGATGTTAAAAAAAATGCTTTTGGGGCTTCATCAGGGGCCTGTAGAGAGCTAAATTAACCAGGGTTACCTATTCTGGTAATATCTCTGAAATAGCCACCTTTGCTAGAGTTTAAAATTTGTATTTTTCCTACACTGCCAGAAGCATTTTGTTTTCTACACAGCCATAATTTCCAGACCTAAAATTAGGATCAAGTTAACTCCACCCACAGCACTGAGGTACCTGACAATGGAAATCTTTGTATACCACCACACATTTTCACATCAGCGCCGAGGCAGATGATTTATAAAATGCTGCCGTAATTCCACACATGACAAATGCCATTTTGTTGGAAAAAGGAGTGAGGAGAAAACCTCCTGAATGTTTACCAGTAAAAATAAGCATTCTGCCAATTTAGTCAGCATAATATAAACTAGCAAATACATGCTGACCTATAATACGCCACAAGCCATGATTTCTATTAAAGACTCTGGCACCAAATCTAAATAGGAACTTTCCATCTCAGCTCTAAATAGCAAAAACTGTGCCCTGCTGCAAATGCTCTAGGACAGACATCCAGACCTCTCCTGTTCCAAAGAACCAAAGTGTTAATTGAGAAGCCCCCACAACTGCTCCAGTGTCACAGAGGAGCCTTTATCACAAAGACCTCTCATAGAAATAGTCTTCAGATCAGTAAACTTCTGCATTTTTAATTCAGCCTTTGTATTTTGCCAGTAGAAACCTTCACCTACAGAGTGTTCATATCCTAAACTTTAAAAGTAAACCACATCATACCAGTTCCTCTCTGCGAGGAATCTCCCTCATTTTTGTCTTTGAAAAAAATTAAGTTAATACCAATGTCAAAAGATAAAGCTTTCACCACCTAAAGTGAAACACTGATACTGTCTTCCCACCCACTTGCAATCACTCTTCTCCCTGCAGTATCTCTGATCACTTCTGAGGACTCCGATACAAAATTCCACTACAGCAATTACAAATTCCATGTAGGCACCTAACTCCTACTGACTTCTGAGCAACTCCTGACAGGAACACAGGCAATTTAAATATCCATGGAAAGCTAACTGGGGTGTTTACAAAAAACAAAAACCAAAAAATCTCTAGATGTTGTTCAATTGACTAAATTAGTCATTTTTTTTTCCCCAAACAGCAGGGAGTAGCCTGATATTAAATTACCACAATGGGATTTTTTTCTTTAAAAAAATAATAAAAATTTCCATTTCTTATACGGGTGGTAAGAACAGTATTTATATATTAGCATCCAGACTGAGTACGAAATCTGGTAAAAATGCTATTGCATGCTAGAAGAAAAACCATTTTAAAGAAATTTTGCAAAGAAAGGAATAGATTCTAATTAAAGCCTGTCAAATTTGGTAATGCATTTGCAGGGAACACCAAGGCCTTCAGTTAAACATACCAGAATCTGACCAGCACCATAGGGCCATTTGTTCAAAATTAATCAAACACCAACACCTTGAACTGGCGGAAGCAATGTGCAGGTTGGAGCAGTGTGTCTCTCACAGGACAGACTGACAGCCACCAGTGAGAGGGTTCAAGTGGCAAGTGCTCAGCATCTTGTACAGCCCATCCTGCCAACACCAGACAAGCAGAACAATGCCAAAGATGGGTCCAGACAGCAGGGTAAGATCAAGAGGAAAAATCTCTTTACATTGTTTATAGAGATAAACTGCTTATTCATATACTGAATTTGTACTGCACCATGAGTTCTCATGAGCCCTGTACATTTGATTAGGGCTAAAACTGCTTTTAATTTAAGATGGTGACTTCTTTCCCCACTACCTTCCTCCTTACCAAACTTGAATTTAAAGCAGAGAGGGAGAAACCACAAAGGAGACTACTGCCCCAAATGCTGCTTTAGGGACTAAATTTGTCTCCCCCAGCTGACCACACTCCATGGAAACCAGACTAGCATCACACAGCTGGCAAGACAACACTCTGATAGAACAACTGTGTTTTATAAAATTCCCCAAGTCCAAACTCCAGTCTTCAAAATTCATTACTGTGATGGCTTGTGTCTGCCCCGCAACTGAGAGCAGAGATAGCAAACACATTTATTGTGCCTCTCATAATGCTTCTCTTTGTCTCAGTCAGCAGCTGGTGTAAGGCACTCCAGATCTGCTGCTTTCAGATAGTTCTACTTACAACTATTCATACCAGTCCCTTCCCCCCCCCCCTCTTTTTTTTATTAAAACTGTTGGGCAACACGATAAAAAGCACAGACAAGCTAAACAAAGATAACACCGTGACGTAGTGTCTGCCTATAGAGCAGCAGCGCTCTCAGTTGACTCAAGTCCATGCAGTCAGCAAGAATGTTCTTTATTTTAACCACTTACCAGCCTAAACTGAAAGTGGTTCGAATTAACACATGCAAACTAAATGTTTGTCAAACCAGCATGGCTCTTTTCAGTCCTACACACCACCAGGACAGCTCTCTGTAAACAGTGGATCTCCAGCTCTGTTTGCCTTTCTCTCACAGCTCAGTCAGCAGGATCTGCATCCCTACCTGAACGTCCACGCAACACAAACATCACGACAGCAAAAGTCATGTTTTTACACGTGTGGATTTGATAGCAAGACACCAGAGAAGTCTTAAATGTGTCTGAGAACTCCAGGAGTTACCAAGGACTGGAAAAACCCCCCCACACACTATTTTGGCAGCTAAGCTTCCTTCCTCTGCCCCAGCAGCTCCATATGGGCTGCACGGAGCCATATCCTATCCCCCCTCCCAGCTTCCTCTCTCCTGCTGGCTGCTATTAATGCACAAAGTCTAAGCGTTAATTACCACCCAGAAATGAAAGGCTTCGTCTCTCCAGCTGAAGACTGACATGATACAGACCTTAAGACAGATTGAAATAAAACTCCTCGAAAGAAAATTCCAGCACTGCCCTTGCCCGTTTTATTTCTGTGTTCTGCATCTGATAAATGGATTTGTTCACGAGAGTAAATTCCCAACAACTTTATTAACTTTGGAAAAAAATTAATGAATTCCTCAGTTGTGGTGTTTGTCACCAAGACCTTGAAGGTCTTGGGAATTACCATGACCTCAGGCCACTCTATGAATTAATCAAATCATGGGCAAGAGCGTTTAAGAGACTTTAATTAATGGGCGTTACACTTTTAATTACCTTTTCCAATACCTGCAGACCAACTCTCAGTAGTAGAAGGAGCTGCCTCATGTTCCTAGGGCCAGATTCCCAGGAATGAATAGTACATGGAGATCTTCAAGGGCAGTTTTCTCTACTGATTCAAGACCAAAATTTACCTTTGTGACATATGAAGCACTTCTGCTGAAAAGCCAAGATAATCACAAAAGCAATCTATGTAGGAAAAGGATAATATAAAATGAAATTTATATTATTTTCTATTCCTGTATTCTAACAATCATGAGGAGATTAAATCACAGGTAGATTGGAATGAATTTATAAAATACTGTATGTTTTTTCCACTATCTTAAACACAGAAGTCAGTCTGTGTCAACATAAATTGGGATAAGTGGCAAAAAAATTCCAATTCATGTACAAAATAAAAAATCACATGATTTGAGATATCAAATACCAAGTAGGGAAGTCACCACAAATTACTCAATTCAACAAGTCATCAAAACAAGTTATCAAAACAGAAGAACTGCAATACAGCCCCAGAGAATCAATGTGCAGATTTTGGCAGCTGCCTAGTTAAGGTGTTACTTCACAGCATACTGTACAGCAAGAGAATTGATATGCCTAAAATTGGGAAATTCCCCAGAAATTAGATATGTGTGAAACAGACAGTTTTAAAAATGTGTAATTTAAGGCAGATTTGCTTCACTTGCTTGAGCAAAGACAACAAATTAGTCCATTCAGACTCCTCAGTAAGAAATCTTTGGTTACCATAAGAGACATCCTAAGAAGCAGCTACAAATTATAATATTTATATAATTGCTGAAAATCTCTACAACCTCCACTCAGACAAACAAACAAAATCCCTTATGTGGAATCATCACTTTTTACCATTACTTTGTTGCTGGGTTGCTTCTTCAAAATATATGATTTAAGCTGAGCTTAAATAAGACATAATTCTGGGAAGCAGTCTGTCAAACACTGTAAACAGAGTCACAGTAGTTGTATTTCCTTTAGAATATATTAAACAGGCCTATCGGGAGAGCATAATAAAACAGCAAACTACAAAACAACAAAAAATTAAGTATTGATGGCAACAGAATGGCAAAAAATGCTGCTATGAAATCAGATCTTGGAAATATTTTTTATCATAATTAATAGATTTTTTTTTTCAGCAGCCAACTTACCGATTCCCTTACAGGTTCCCTTATTTGAAACGTATTTTACAGACTTTCTGGTATGATAACAAAAAGGCTAATTTAGGAGACCAGAAAGTTACATGCACATACAGAAAAATTGGCAAAAGTTTCTTCTCCTCTGTTTACAAAACATATGAAAAACACTTACTCCTGGAACAAAGCTCTGGCTACCGCTGTGCAGAGACCTGTGTGCCAGAAAACCCATGGCCAAAGCCAAAATACAGTCATTAAATCGACTGTTCTGTCCTGGCTCCTCCATCTGGCCGTGCCTGCCAATGAGGGACACGTCATGCTTGACGTTGCAAGCAAAAACATAAAACAGTGACCTCTGCGTTCAATCACCTCCACCCACTTCTCCTCCACTTCCTGCAAAACCTTGTACAAAGGAGCCCCAAGTCAGGCACAGTGCACAGACGTGCAGTCTGCACACAAGCTCACTTGAGGATCCTCTCCAAAACGCATACTGGTGTTCAGAGCTGAGCAGCACAGGTTAAAGCAGTTTTCCACTTTACAGGTCTTGAAAATGCTGTATTATATACCAAACACTACATTGCAACAGACAGAAAACAGTCAATTTGCCCTCTCAAAGCTAAGTATAACCGTATTTGCTCCTTCAAAGGTACTGTGAGAAACTGCCTGCCTCATCTTCTGTTCTCTCTGATCACGTTGTAAAAGCACAGCTGTACCAAATAGCATTGCACACTCTTGCATTAACTGACTTGTATGGATAACTGCTTAGTAGTTCTACAAACTACTTCACAAACATATAAGACACGTAAAAGGTCCCTGCTGACCACTTAAAGACTGAAAAATTCTCTCTGCTCTATCAACCAGGTACCAACTGAGGGAGTCTCTTTGGTAAGAAATGGATGGCATGGAAAGAAGAAGGGCAGCAGAGGTGCTACAAAGAAAGCAGGATGGAATAAATTTCAATGCTTTGGTCTGGCAGAGCTCCTTATTATTTCCTCTGTCAAACTCCAATTTTTCACACCTCAACAGCTGTGAATGTAGGGCTGTGTTCAGTTCCAACCCAACAATGAACTCAGGTTTGGGTCTAACTGCAGAGCATGAGATTACTTCATAAATTTGCAGATCTCCCTTTAAGATAATGTCCCATTTAGGTAACTCCTAAAAAACTCTGGAAAAATGTTCCTTTATTCTGCTTAGAGTACCTGTACTCATGTAAACTATGGCTAAAATCAGATTCCAATTATCTGGCAGACAAGATTTAAATTTAATCAATGCTAAACTACACTAATCTCCAGATAAACAGCACTGGAGTTGCCTACAACACTAGTTAACATCAATGTCAAAAAAAGGATTCCTCTGTGTTCAAGGCAGAGGATGGGTGTTGGCTCAGGAAGCAGGGAGCACTCCTTTGAGCCTTTCTGCCAGCTCTCCCAGGAAACGCCAGTATCGACCATTTAAAGTCAGTTAAGAGGAACTAAAAATCAACACAGTTATAATTTTATGTTTGCCCAGTGCATTACAGAGGCTCCTGAAGAAGAACCAAGCTCTGCACTAAGCCCAGCTACTGAGTGGGGCCAAGTGCAGGAGGCAGCAGTTTGGGCATCCCAAACACAGGAGAGGAGAAAAGAGAAAGGAAAGCAAAGGGAGAAGTATAATTTACATTTTCTGCAGAAAACAGTACATTTCACATTATTCTGTTTGCTTACTAAACATGACATTAGTATTTACTGGGCGGCAAAAGATACAGGAGCCATTTAATTCCCTGGCAAAACACAGTGCATTGTTAAGCAGTCCTGGTGCATCCCTACACCACACTCTGTATACTGGTACTGAAACTCAGTCATTGCAGTTTATTCAGTGCCGGGCAATGTTTTGTCCTCGGTGTGGTTGAAATCTTTAAAGATTCTAGACTGTGTGTGTCCCATGAAGAAAGATGAGGCACTGCATTTCCACCCTGGAACGTGGCTGGAATGACTCTGGGACACATACACCAGAAAGCAGGCAACAAACACCACGGTGAGGGTTACAGTAACCATAACATAGAAAATAATTCCAGAATGCTGAACGAAAACTATCACCACGCAAAGTTTAAATAATAACCACAGCATCAGAATGCAGCTCCATTTAATTTATTTGTAGAACAATTATACATCATTCTCCCACATAAGTTGAAGATGTTGCTTTCCAGATCTAGGTGTTCTTCTTTTAGTCACACTGCTAAATGACTTACTGTGTTATAGAAAAGACGGCAAAGCTAAACTGATCAAAGATCAGCCTGTCTTTCAGCTGAAACGATCAAAGTTAGAAGACCTGCCATCTATTTCAAAAGTAAATCAAAGTCACAGCAAGGTCACAACAGAAGAAATTGGACTGGGGGCTTGAGCAGTATTTCAATGTATTAAATGATACCTTACAACTATATTTTCATGAGATGGCAAAGACAAATAGGAAAATCGATTTATGAAAGCTCAAATTTGAATAATTCCTCCTGTCAGTGGATACTCAGGTCTGAAACACCCCCTTCTGCTCCGATGGCTGATATTTCATGGATATGATCCTGTAACACAAATTAAACTTTATTGCACTGGGTAATCAGTGTTCCTCACAGATATGAGGACAGTCAGTATGTTCTACAGCAGCCATGCTTAAAATATTAATTCTGAGATGCTCACTTGCAATGGGGTCATATTAAAATTAAATCCAATAAATCGTGAACTGTTTCTTTCATAAGGATTTGAAGAAAAAGGCACTACGCAAAGGTTAAAAAAATATTCCACTTATTTCAACTATTTTTATTTTTAGAAATACTACAAGCTTTTATTGTAGTTTACTATAAACATGCTCTGAACACCTTTTCTCACATTATTCTCCTTTGCCACATGTGGAAAAATTCAGAGCATCGAGAAAATGAGCTTTCTAAAAGAGCTGTGAAATCTGATACTGCACTTTCAAGCAGTTTCGTTTATTCCCATATTATTTTCCCCCAAATTCCCTACCTGGAAGGTAAAATGCCCTCAAGAGAGCATAGAAATGCTTTAAAATACAAACACAAAAGCAAATGTATTCAAAATGTTAATAAAAGACATGCACAGGTGGGTGGCTCCTTTCAGAATGGACTTGGAACTAAGTCGGGCCAGTGTTCAGAGGACTGTGCTGCTGCAAGTCCTGCAAAGCTTTGTGCCCAGTTCCCTGAGGGAATCCCCACGAGAAGCAAACGAGTGACCAAATTCTCTCCCTAAACTGAGCTGAAATGAGCAAATTACATGTGGCCTAATAAGCACAGGAAAAACTTCAATTTCCATTTTGGTTTTGCTACCTGACGGCAGCGCCTGTGAAACGGACTCGTGTGAAGGACACAGAGCTCCTTCAACCACAGTGCACACAATACTGAAGATATTTAATCCACAGAGCATCAGAACAATTCCAACCCATCTCCCACAAAGAATCCATTGTAGAGAACAAAATCCCTTTGTACTTCAAAGTGGGCTCCAAAATCCCTTCTAGAGAGGGAAAGCAAGGGAGCAGTGACTACTGCGCAGGGCGGTCAGGCACTCTGAATCCAGCAGCAAACCACAGGAGCCATTCAGATGAAAACAAGATCATCTTTTGACTGTGCTCTTTACATGGAAAATGAGGAGGATGTGTCCGTTTGTCAGTTCCTCGTGTGCAGGGCTGGTCTGCAGCTGATGGCAGAAGGCTGAGATACAACTCAGCCATTGCCTGAGCCAGTGGAAGAGCAGGATTTCAGCTCGTCACCAGCACTACAAGAGTGGATAACACAGAGCCTTCAAGCCACTGGCTCTGTATTATTCTGAGACATAACAGTGTCCCTCAGCCACTGCTCACATGGAGAACTTGTGAAGGCTTCATCTTCCGGAAGAGCCCAGAGAACAGTGCAGCTCATGAGATTCAGAGGAAAGGATTTCAGATAATTTCTCCAGGGTGTTGGTATAAAGAAACATACATAAAAACTGTAAAATATTAGCATTGTTCCTGACAGGACTGTCTTCCAAAATGAACAGACAAACAGGCACACACCACCAATAAGGAAAAAGATAAAATGAATTCTGTGCCTCTGACATAGCAGTTCTTAATCTTGGGTTCATGACATGCAACTACAATGAGTAATTTTATTGGGGAAAATAATGGCTATGACGAGATCTACAGAAAAAATTTAGGTAAACCACAGAGCACAAAAGCTTGAAAACCGTTGTTCCACTAGAGGACTCAAGTTGTGAAAAATCTGATACCAGAGAATATTATTAATTCCTCCCCAAAAGGACTGAAGGTAGTGCGTCTGAATTAACACTCTCACCCACTCCGAGGGTCAGTGCAGCTGTGCAGGGGCTGACACTGCTGGTGGTTGTCAGAGGGATAAAAGGCAGCCAGTCCCACGGTGCCAGGGGATGGATGGGAGCACTGCCTAACTCAGAGCCCGGCTGGTTACTCCACAAGAAGGAGGCTGGTTTATAAGGCCATGTTGCAGGGTCACTTAAAGTCAATGTTCTCTCCAAGGGAAGCGAAGGCAAGGAAGATAGAGGGAGGGACTGTGTTTGCTACCAAGAAATTATAGACTGCCTGGCCAGCCTTTCTCACAGTTTTCTGGGCACTGAGGGCAGGTTTTCCAGAACTCTTGGAAAAACAAGGAACGAGCAGAAATTCATATTTGTGAAGTTATCTTGAAAGTCATGGGATTGGAAGGGGTAAACACTACTAAAGTTACACTCTGCTTCTCAAAGACATTTAATCAGGGCTTTGTCTTCTTCCCCCTACACCTACTAGTCCTTAGCTGAATCTCCCTTTTGATTAACTTAACTCCAGGCCCCCAGTCTTTTTGTTTTAAAGCTGCAGAAGCAACTAATTCCTGACAAAACACAAAATGGACAAGGAAGTGCAGATAAAACGAAAGTAACAAAACATGTCAGTTGTGTGTTTGTGATCCACTACTCACATCCAGAAATCAAACCTGTCACTGCATTACTATGATATCATTCCCCAGTTAACTATCTCTTAAATCCTTCCCCATCTCACTCGAATGACATACATCTTATGCATTTCTGTAGATCTCTACCTCCTATCACACATTAAAGATGTTCCGCCCCATAATTAAGCAGCCACTTTATTAAATACCACTGTGAAGTTTTTAATGGAACCAAATGGCAATTTTGGGGGCAGCGAAACATGCATAAATAAAAAAGTTTGGAAGCACTGCTTCAGGTAATAAATGGGCTCTCAGCTTGCCTGTTGCTGATCACAGTTTGCTGATCCTGCAATGCTGATCCTGCATTGCAGGATCACAGTTTGACTGCTGTTTCACTGGAGTTTCTCATCCCAACTCATCTTTTGAAGGGAACACAAAATTACCTGCCGGCTCCCGTGGGCACATTCCTTTTACACAACTCAACAGACCTAATCTAAAAGAAGAGACCTATGAAGGTCCTGTGGCTCAGACAGGGGAACTTAAAATTCTTCCCAAAATAAAATCTCACTATTGTCTGTAAGGGCTCATTCCTTGCATCAGCTAAAAACACTCAACTACTTCCACTGAAACAAGTGCCATCACCTCAGTTTAAATGGGGTCCACTACAGACGAACCACAATCACAATATTTTATTCCAAAAGCTCTTGCTTTCCCTCCATGATGGCTGAGCACAAAGCAAGGATCTAGTTCATATGATATCAGTCCAAGTTTCAGAGTTTTTACCTGCTTAGCTGATCAATGACTATTTTTATTTGCACATCTCAAACAGGCAAAAGCACTTTTTGTTTACTGGCAGGTCACAGTAAGGTTTAGCAGCCATGGCAAAATATTACAGCTGAGGTACTTTGAATGTTGGGGTCAGCTTTATCCTTGACTTACGTGAAGTCAACCAATTACAGCTCTTTTTTCCCCCTCTGTAAGTAAGTTCACTCTTTATTTCATGGAGGAATCTAAAAGTTGAATTAACTATGCTTCTGTGAGAACTAGGACTCTGCAGAGAGGGTTGAAAATATATACATATATTAAAATGTTTGTTATCACATTTGTTTCTAAATGGACCCCCTGAGAAACACTTGAAATCAAATAGGGTAGTGTTCAATTGACCCTGTTACAAAGAAAAAGTCAGAACATCCACAGATTAGTTATTAAGGCAAACATAAAGTACCTCAAAGCAGTTACAGTCTGAGATAGCTGGTCTTTTAAGGATTTTTAAAGGAAGATAACTTTTTAAGTTGGTTTTTTTTCTGGCTGACGAGCTGAGGTAAATACATTGACTATGTAACATCAATGAGAGAAGCATTTTCTAAAATACAGAAACCAAGCCAAGACTCTGTAAACATCCTTGCTGGAATTCCTATTTTTGACACCTCTGGTAAGTAGCTCAGTGTGATGCCTACGGCAAGACAAGAGCAAAGCGTTCCCCTCTTTAACTGGTTTTAGAGTGTTCAGCAGGAAAAGTGTGCACGTCAGCATTATCCCAGCTGGCTCAAGGAGATTTAATTTACACCAACCACAGAGTGACTGCAACTGCTCTCCGAGATGCCACAGCATGAAAACTGAAGGGTGGGGGTTAAACAAGCAGCAATGCACACCAGATGTCTGAGGAGGACATCTGAAAGAGCCCGAGCACAAGGAAGCATATTAAAAAAAAATCCCCTTCAATGTCATAAATATTTATACTAAATCTGAGAAACTGGCCGAGTTCAAACTTGTCCTACATGAATCATACAGCATTTCCTTTGCCTCATCTTCATTTAGTGTGTTTGGGATAAAACCTCCACAAAGGAGGTGCCATAGTTATGTCAACTTCTTTTTCTATATGCTAAGAGCACTTTTTGTAGAGATCCTGCTCTAGAAGATATTACTTCCCAAAGAATATAAACAGAACAACTAAATAGTCCTACTTTACTCGGCCAGCTCTTGTGTGGCATTTACTGACCTTACTAGATAATTTAGATTCACAGAAATAGTTTCCTTTTGCCTGGACAACTTTAATTTTCTTCATAGGACCATTTAATTACAATTAGCAAAACATCACAAAGAAAACAATTCAGTAATCTGGAGCCAAGAGACTGTAATTTCCTGAAAGGGTCTGCTCTGAAAGTGTCCAAACCTGCTAATTTCACAAATACCTGAATTTACTTTCAGAAATAAGACCTACCAAACAATAGCAATTAAATAACAAAATTGAAAATCCCAATACCAACTCTGAAGTGCAACCACAGTGTGTTGATGCCATTAGTAAAACAAATAAATACTCACTTATTCCTAAAAGACAACAGCTATTTCAAAAGATCCATTTAGCAGCTTTGGTTTTCACTCTTCTTATGCAAAAGATTGCTGGGCTGGCCATTTGGTAGATGGTAACTATTGCTAATCAGCTGTTCTGGGATTTTTAGTTCAAACAACACATAAATGTTCCAATATTGGATTATATTCCCATACTAGAGTGCCATTCCTATCCTGGGCAAAAAAATGGTAGGTTTATGTACTAAATCTCTCTCACATCTACCTACAAACCACATTTAAAGGCAAAAAACCCCTATTTCTGTATGCTGAGGAATAAATATTCAGTCTCACAAACAAGGGAAATGCAATGCTGAGTGGTCTGCCCTGTCAAATGGGTTTCCAGGAAAAACTACTGCTTTTTAAACACAACTGGGTCCAAACTTTTCCTGGGAGAGCAAATATATTTCCTGGAACCTGCTAGTGACATTTGGAAGAACAGAAAGAAAGTTATACACTACAGTGCCTGATTCTCACAGCTGACAGGGAACACTCCAAACTGCTGAGTGAAAAAGTATATGTCTTTAAATAATCAGAGACTCTTGTAACAACGTGTATTATGGAAAGAAGTAAATAAGCTGGCACCTACCTGCTGAAGACACCCTTCTCTTCCTCCCCGTGTGCCACAAAGGTTTTAACATTCCACTTTATCCAAAATATTACCTACCTCCATCCATGTACACCACACTGTGGATGAATTTTTCCTCCAAAGACAAAATGAGGCACAAAGTGTCACACAACACTTAGGGAGGGAAAAGCTGGACTGCACCAAGTGCTGCTATGTTTAACAAGTTCTGGTTTTTAACACTAGCAGCAACAAAGTTTAAACGCAAAGAAAAAAGAGGAAAGTTACTTTAAAAAATTCTGATGCCAAACAGTGCCATGAAATTTAGGCAAGGAAACATTCTAAACTCTTGTTTAAAAAAAAAAATCTGATACCAAACAGCGCTGTGAAACTTAGGTAAAGGAAACATTCTACCATCCATTTCTCACTTTTGTCCCCACCACCTTGAGATTTTCAGGACCGACATTCCTATTAAAACTAGAGCTCTGAAGATCTTTGATGAAGACCCATCACCTCACTGAGGTTTCTAGATGACTTCTTTCTTTGGCTAGAACCAATGCCATGGTGGTCCCAGGAACACCATTACCTCAACTTCACCAAGGTTACACAGGAAGAAGCTGTACAGAGATCTTTCCTAACAAGGAAAGGCCTTTTCTAAGGAAATGGCCTGAAGTGGTGTCAGGGGAGGTTTAGAATGGATCTCAGGAAAAGGTTCTTTCCCCAGAGGGTGGCTGGGCACTGACCAGGCTCCCCAGGGCAGTGGGCACAGCAGCAAGGCTGCCAGAGCTCCAGGAGGGTTTGGACAACACTCTCAGGCACATGGTGGGATTGTTGGGGTGTCCTGTGCAAGGCCAGGGGTTGGACTAGATGATCCTGATGGGTCCATTCCAACTCAGGAAATTCTGTGATTCTCTGATCTAAAGTCCTCCAAGCTTGACTGCCCCTACAATCAGTGCCAGACTACTCTTGATATTAAGACTCTCCCAACTCCATCCATCTGTAACATGAGGTTGACAAGTGGACAGAGATAACCCTAATTAAGAGCTCAACTGCCTGTTCAATGCACTGGATGATCCATCTCTCCATCCCATCAAGGCTCCCAGGATACACACCAGTGCTCACCAAGCTCCACACACCATTAAGTCCACTTGTAGAGACAGGGCATGAGAATGTCCTCTCTCTCTCTCAAGAAAAGCTGTCAGATGAAGCACCCAGGAAAATTTGCCTCCAGGAAACCCAAAGGGAGCAGGGTGGTGTGCATGTTACTGCAATCCCAGCCTCAGCGCTCAGCCGGCAGCAGCCAGCAGCGCTGGATCCCAGAGTCAGTTGTCCCCCAAAGGCAGGGCTGTCACCCAGAGGGAAGGGAACAATGGCTCTGTGTGTCCGGCAACTGCTCCGTGCTCATTTGCAAAGCAATTTCCAGGGAGATGACACAGACTGCATGAGGAAGGGAAAACTGGCTGGCTTTAAAGAAGGAATTAAAACCAAAATCACTTCTGATTCTTTAGTGCTGAGAAAGCATAATACCATTTTTGCAAACACGTCTCCAGAAACTTGTGTTCACCACTACCTTATACTATTATCAGGGAGAAATTATAGGCTCTGTCCTTCTGGCTTACTGTTAGTGTAAACAGCTTTGCTAAATTGCTTGGCACACTGTCTGCATGCAGCATGTTCAAACTCTGTAGCCTATTCAGCCAAAATCAAATATAAAGGCCCATCTGTATTAATCCTCAAGAAGAAATTAATAGACAGCTATTTTCATGCAAAGCAGAAATTTAAAAAAGGCAAACCCGATACATATGGATGAACTTTTCCATTCATAATTTTAGATGCCACACAGTGAAGACTGTTGTTTAACGTTTATTTTTTCTCTAACAGTTCTCCATACAATACAGTGCATTGTTCAAACTCTGGAGCAATTTAAGCTTTTTCAATGTCTCCTAAATCCCTGGATTTATATCCAAAGAGACCTGGCACTGTAACAAATCTGACTTGTGAGTAAAAAGTTACAGCCTTTAAGCAAAGTGCTCATTAACACAGAATTTAACTTACTGCTACAAACCTCACTACCTTTTATCTCAGAAAAAAATGTGTTGCCTATCTTATCTACTGAAAGCTGTGGGATAACACTCTACTATATTTACGTTTTTAATTTCCTTGTTTGAATTCTCAGTACAAATGCTGAACTAGCATCCAGGGTGAGGAGAACAACAGAACTCCAGGGGGAAAAAAAAAAAGAAAGCTTGAGTATGACCTAAATCTATCCTGCCTTTGATGAATTAGGAAAATAAACTGAATTTTGATGTCAGTACTGAAGAGGATATTCCCAACTTCATGTTAGGAGGAAATGAGTAAGAAAAGCCCAACTGTGAAGTTGGGGCTCTTTGTTTTTTCCTGAAGATAAAAGACATTGAAAAGGCAAAACCCACAAAACCCACAAAATGTTCTATAAATGGGGAACATTTTGTAGGTGCATCTTAATTTACATGGCTTTGAACAGAAATTTTACACTGAATTACAAATAAGAACACTTAATTCACCGTGAAGGAGATTTTTATCCCATTCTTAATAGAAGAATAGTGCTAAAGTCATTTTATATATTTAGAAACTAAACCAAATAATACAAGAAACTGATGTTACAAACCCAGTGAAAAATGCAAGGTCAGCAAAAACAGCTGACTGAAACTATTCTTTAGAACTTAAGAAAACACATGACATTTCATTAAAAAGCAAATGAAGCTTGCAGAATGCATGTGGGACTCCTCATCTGATACCAAACATCTGAACTGGCCTTTTGGGGAAGACAGACACATATTCAGAATGCCTTGCAGTGCCCTGAGAAGACACACAGCTATGCAAGCTCAGTGTTGTGGCCAAGTAATGCTTCATTGTTACAGGAAGGCAGTGAAAAAATTATGTAATATGCCACTAACTAATGTAAGCTGACCTGAAACCAGAAAGGGGTGTTTTTCCAAAAATCTGGATCCAATTTTCTTCATTAAAAAAAAAAATCTAGTCTTCTGGACTGTCCAGAGAACTCTGTATAACTATTTCAAGTGCTCCAAGTCTCGTAACATGCCTGGGGGATTTCTTAGCTTCTCATTGCATTTCTTTATACCTTTCCCAGCACAGCATTTCCAGCCCTGAGAATACACTAATAACCCAAAGCATTTGAAACTGGGAGAGAGAGGAAGACAGAAATCTGTACACTCCCTCGGATAAACAACAGAATGAAACAAATCTGCTTGGAGACTGCACCTCCGCATACATATTCTACTGGAAACGAGGAGCCAAAACTTGCTGGACAGAGTCAAAGAGCTGGATCACCTGAGATTTGTTTTCTTTAACTCTGAGCACTCCATTACCTCACACACAAGGCTCTCTGAGAAAGAATATTAAGCTGACTTTAAGTGAGTTTCCATTGCAAAACAAGATGCAGATGTTCTACCTCTGAATACATGCCCAGATTAAGTGCCTGTCATTTGATCCGAAGCCCTGGGAATGCCAGGCTGGTACAGAATGGTTCTGCTCCCTGGCCTTTGCACCTCAGCTAGGACAGCAGCCTCCCAAGAGTTTTCTGATGCCTCTGAGCTCATTAGGAAGAAAACAATGACATGAAAGCACTACTCATTAAACTGGCCATTGTTAATAACTGGCAGCAAATGTTTAGTGGAAGAATATCAGAGGTATTAATACTACAAATCAGCATCCAGATACCAAGTCAACAATTCTCTATTTCTTCTTTTCTTTCCTATTGCACCAAATATATATTTAATAAAATTGCTTGAAATGGTTGATCATTGCTAATATAACTATCCTTTTCTCATTGGTGAAGACTAAACATTCTTATTTGATTGATTTAAAATCAAAACAAAGAAAAATGAAACTCAAATGTTCTGTTCTGTGCAACTTGTTAAAAAACCCCACCATGTTGTTAAAACTCAGGTTTTCCTCCAAAAGCACTATTCAGAGTTAAGATTATCACGGGGCATCACAAGGTGCTCAAAGCCAGTAATAAGATTAAGGAAACACTCAAAAGGGCACAAATTATAAGTGTAAAATAATCCTGAGGAAAGGAAATGGCTTTATTCTGTGGTTCAAAGCTACGGACCCCCTTCTCACCTCATCTCGGGTTATAATCCTTTTCCTGGCTGTAGTTGCTTTAATTACATGAGTGTACAGAACTTCCCAAGTGTTGAAGCTAGAAAGTCACCTCTAGAGATCATCTAGTCCAAATCTCCTGCTCAAAACCAGGACAGGATGCTCAGGGCCATGTCCAGACAGGTTTTGAGTATCTCCAAAGATGGAAACTCCATAACTTTACTGGGCAACCTGTGCCAGTGCTACAGCAATCTTACAGTTAAAACAAAAAAAAAAAAGGAATAAAGGGCAAAAGTATGTTTGAAAAAACAGTCAACTTCAATTCAGGTTTCATCTACAAAGCCATCAGGTAAATCTACAACACACCGTTACCTCTTAAATGTTAAGAGGAGAACTTCTGATCTCCTGTTTCTCCCCCAGCCTCAGCAAAACGACGCTTTTCTGTCCATGAAGCAGATCTCATTTATGTTAACATCATTTACATTCTTCCCCCAGACTAGCCAAAAGCAGAAATTGTTTTATGAACTAAACAGCACTTGGACAATATTTCCATACTCGCTGGAGTGTGATCATGAATGGCACAACTTAGCAACCTCCCAGAGAGGTTCCTGCACCTACCAGCCAAGGAAGACTATCCCAGTGCTGGCATTAACTCAATAGCCTGGAGCTTACTGTGACTGGAGCTATCTTTGACTCTTGCTGGGCAAGAAAAAGCAGGACTCATATTGGGCTGCAAATTATATTCTTTTATTCCATGTCAAACTAAAGGCCCACCAAATGCACATGATGGAAGAACTCTTCCTGTTTCTGTGTTCCAATACATCTCTTATCCACAAGGTGCAGCTACAAATCAGTGGCACAGAGTTCCAGTGGCTTGTGTCAGAGATGAAAGATTAAAATCACTAGTAAACCTCATAAAATGATACTGACACATTTCACCAATAAGCAAAAACAACTGTTTCAAGAGGAATCTAAAGGAATAAGGAACCCATCTCACTTCCATCCTGCAGCATATAGGCCCTTCATTCTTTCCTCTGAAATTCCAAACCTATTTTCCCATCATACAAAGCATTTGTATCTTATCCTTCTCCAAAAGTACTTTTCAGGAAGGCACCTATTTATAAGTAGTTAAAGTGTGACATTCAGTAAATGCTAATTCATTGAGTTTGAAAGGATACTTTGTTGTCAATATAGTTACTACTGCGGCAGTGCCTTTGAAAAGACAAGATCTATCACTGCTGACACAACTCACTTATAAAAGAAATAGTATGACAGAGGCTGGAAGATCTGTAGGCATCTCTAAAACACCCTTTGAGTTCAGTGCAGATGTTGCCAGTATTTATAATTTTTAAGCCACTGGGATATAAACACTTCGCTATAAACACCACTGAAGTTTTGCTTTTCTTTTCTTCATTCTGTGTGTGTTTATTTTAGTGTTAAAAATGTTAACTTCAAGAATAAGAAAAAAGCAACAGATGTTTAAACTAAACAAAAACTGGTCCAATAGAGTGTATTTCTTAAGCTGTTCTTTTGCTTTTGAACTATTAAAGCTAAGATCCGGTTAAATAACAATTACTGGAGAAAAGGGTAGGGGGAAAAGGGGCTGGAAAGAATCTTCCATAAATACTAGGCATAATTACAATGAATTGAACTAATGAGCCAAAATTACAGGTCAACAAACTTAGTCAACAAAACACTCAGAAACTACATAAATAAAGTTCTGTGTACAATGCTATGGCCTTCATCAGAAGTTATTGATTGTTTCCAAAGAAAATACTGGTTACTGTAGAGAGCAATGAAGAAGTTAGTTTCCTGAAAGTTGTTCTTCTTTATTTATTTTCTTTAAAACTAGTTTTCTTGTGCTAATAAAGAAAGGATAAGAAAGAGGTTCGAAATTCAACTCCATTGAACCCCAGCTCTATATTTTTCAGCTCAATCTTCTGTAAAAGAGCTTCATTCAAACGAATATATACCTATTCATGCAGGAAAGAAAAAGAAGAAAGAAACCAAAATAAAAAGAAACAAAGATATTAACAGTTCATCAGGGAGCCACTCCACTTCCTGAAGGGAAGAAATGTGGCCATGCTGGTTTAGTGATAGAAAAGACTATTTTCCAAAGTGAGATTCAGCTCCCTGTGTTCTGGCCTGGCCTGGCCTGGAGTATGAACAGATATCTCCTGGGCCTATGTATACTCTATATTGTTTCATTCCTGACAACTACAGCAAGATAATTTTCCAAACGAACATGGAAAATGTTTCTGCTGAATCAGAAAGAAAAAAAAAAAAATTTGCAGTGCTTGTGTGTGGCTACAGCAAAAACAGTTCTACTGCCAAGCTGAATTAGCTCTGTGGTGCCTTTCTTTCCAGGCAAAGCCAAGCCATAACCGCTTCTTCGAGACGCACGTAGAGAAAAACTCCACTAGATTAAGAAACTGATTTTGCCCTGTTACCTCAGGCGCCTTCCCAACAGGGCTCTGAATGCTGACAGTGTGCAGAGCAAGCGCCAGCCTACCCTGGATGGAGGCGACACCAGGGGAACTCAGCGCCGGGTTCCAGGAGCACAACCCGCGTTGTGTAATTCCCGGCGGGGGCCGGAGCGCGGGGCGGTGCTGGGGGAGGAGAGGAGGGGACAGAGCGGCCGAACAATGGACACGGCCCCGAGGGGGACACGGCGGGGCCCGGCCTGGCCACCGAGCCGTGTCGGGCAACGCCGAGGGACCCACGCGGGAACTCGCCCGTCCTCGCACCGCTTCTCCCACAGCTCCGGGAGCGACGGACAAACCCCCACCCGCACCGCGGGCCTACGGTCTGAGCAATCCTGCCTGTAGGAAAAAGTAAAGTTGCCGCTGGAAACTCGTCTTGTAAAAAAAGAATAGAAAAACCAAATGAAGAGAAAGAAATTCCTGCCCTCAAAGCTCTGACAACAGCCCGCGGGGTGTCCCACACCGCCGATCTCCAGAGGGAACACTCCCGCTGACAAACAACAGCAAACAGCGCTCGGCGAAGGGATCCATTCCACCCCCCGTGGAAGGGAAGCGCTGCCTTCCCGTGGAAGGGATCCATTACCCTCCCGTGAAAAGGCACCATTACCTTCGTAGCACAGGATGCCGATATTGTTGTTCATCTTGTCCAAGTACTGGTAGTTCAACAGGTCCATCCTCATAAACAGCATTTATCGAGCTGGCGGAGAGGACCGGCTCGCTCGCTTTGGCCCGGGCTCAGGGAGGGGGAGGCGGCCGGGCAGACGGCGCCGAGGCTTTCCCGGCTCCCAAACTCCAGCAGCGCGAGGCCCAGCCTGGAGCGGGTCGGGACGGGGAGCGTGGGTTCCACCGCACACGCTCCTCTGCCAGCCCGCCGAGGGGTAACGCGCAGCGGGGACGGGGACGGGCTGTGCGAGGGCTTCCCAATGCTTTTTTCAAGTTTGTTTGCTTGTTTGTTTGTTTAAAAAAAAAAAAAAAGTGGAAAAGCAAAGCAAACCCGTCGGGAAAAGGCGGCAGGGGAGAGAAGGGAGGGCAGTTCCCGGCGGGAGAACCCGCTGCAAGCGCCGGCGCTGACAGCGGCAGTGCCCGGCACTGCCCGCCGGGGCCCCGCTCCGATCCCCACCGCGATCCCGATCCCGGCCCCGGCCCCGGTCCCGGCCCGCCTCCCGCGCACGCGCGGCCGCTGGGATGTTGGGGATGCTTTGTGCACCAGATCAGCCCAAAAAGCGCCCAGTGTCGGAGCTGGGGCGGGGGGGCTGGAGGAGGAGGGAGGGCCGGCCCGGGGCCGCGTCAGAGCGGCGCTCACAGGAAACACCGCCCAGGAGGAGGAGGCGGCGGGTGGAAAGGGAGGAAGCCGCAGCCGCGGAGCTGAGGGGCCTCCTCCGGGCACGGGCACGGGCACGGGCACGGGCACAAGCCAGCACACAGCAACTTTTGGGCCGGATGCTGATCTTCTGTTTAAAACTAATCCTGACTCTTCAGCTCCTGCTTCATTCCCTAGCACCGTCTCACACCCCAGTGCCTTACCGTGAAAAATAATGTGGTTCTACAGCAACAGGACAGAACATCAGCCCTGGAATCACGGAATGCTATCACAGGAATGATAAATGGAATCATAGAAATGAGAAAGACAATTAAAATTAAAGGCGCGTGGTACAGTGGCCGTTTCCCCGTGTATATAGTTCATATATATAGTTTTAAAAGGTTTCCGTCTATGCATATAAACAGGCACTGCACACATTGGTGCGATTCTGTCAGGGCACAGCCACATTGGATTTTTTTAAGGGCTATTAGCGGTTAAACATTCTGGGCTGTGGATCTTTAGCAGCTGCCAAAGCTCCAGTTAGATGACAGAAATGATGATGCTTTGCAGTAACCGGAAAGAACACCGGTACACAGCAACGTTTTGGTCAGATGCTGAGCCTTCTATTTTAAACTAATTCTGACTCTTCAATGCCTATTTCATTCCCTAGCACGGCCTCAAATATGCCTTACAGTGAAAAATGGTGGTGCCTTACAGTAACAGGGCAGAACAGCAGCTCTAGAATCACAGAATGGTATCACTGGAACGATAAGTGGAATCACAGGAACTAAAAAGACAATTAAAATTAAAGGTGCGAGGAACAGTGGCCATTTTCCCATGTATATAATTTATATATATAATTTAAAAAGGTTTCTGCCTATGCATGTAAACAGGCACTGCACACATTGCTACGATTCTGTCAGGGCACAGCCACATTGGATTTTTTAAGGGCTATTAGCGGTTAAACATTCTGGGCTCTGGATCTTTAACAGCTCCAGTTAGATGACAGAAATGATGGAGATTGGTGCTGCAGTCCTCTCATCTCAGGATGTGGTCTCTCATTCTGCACTCCCAACCTTGATCATAAAGGCTCTGGCTGCTTATACAGATGTGTGTGACTCATCCTGAGAGGGCAGAACATTTGCATGGGTGTAAGCATGTGCTATCCCTATGGGCATCAGTCTGCATTTCCTGCAGCCCATCAGCACCTGACGTCTGGGCTGATAGGAAAGACAGACACTGGGGAAGTTTGGTCCAAGAACATGGTGTAAAAACAAAAAAAGCTAATGGAGTCCTAATCTTCCCTCTGCCCTCTTAGGCTTGGAGGCTCATCCCTGCCTCTCTGGGATGGAGAATCTTCATCATACACATGAGAGCAGACAGTGAGAACCAGTAAAACATTTTCATTTCCACCCTGAGAACTTCTTCCCTCTGTTAGAGAAGGGGAAGATGCAACATGACAGAGGCAACTCGTGGAGTCCCATTTGGTGATGGCATTTTGAAAATTACTGCTTGAATGCTCTGGGTATTTCAGTAAACAAGGTAGCTAGTTTACTTAAATTTACTACTGGTATCTACTGAATCTTCTAAGGAAGACTGCCTAGAACCTAAATAAGGTTTCTCCTCATTTGAGATACACAAGGCAGTCCTGTGTGTTACCTACCTACGTGCTTCAGCTGAAGGAGAATGGCCACTAACAGTGCTGAATTCAACAGAGCAAGAAGCAAAGCCCCCGAATGGCTGGGGAGCTGAAGGTTAAGAAGCCCTTTATTGACTATTTCTATACAAGAAGGGCACTCTCCTAATTGGAAATGCTATTAATCTACACTACTTTAACATGGTATAAAAACTTATGGGTACTTAATGCTGAGGTAACAGCACTTTTCTTGGATGGTACCTAATAAAAAGGTTGCAGTTGTTTTTTCACCTCACAGGATTTGTTACTGCAAAAGTTGCAACCAGGCAGACCAAAGTAGCCCATAGTATTTTCTAGAAAGAGAAATATTTTTTAATAATGAAAAGCTCATTACGATTTTTAAGTAGGGGCCTGGAAGTTTTGCATAGCAGACCACATTGTGCATACTCAAAGATATTCTACACCATTGCATCAAATTAAACCAGCTATCTAATAAAGGCACTGAGAGATCTTAGCCCTTTAAGATATAAACTGCAATAAAAATCCCCATCTACAACGTTAACAAAAGAGAGGCGCATTTTTTCACCACGAAATGCAAGTTTCTTACATAAGTATACAAAATATTTTGGGGACAATATTTTGATATGTACAGTTTTTAACATAGAGAGCACCCCTGAATTTAAACTAATGCTACACTTTTATTGGATACTTAGGAAGGATAAGAAAAGTATTTAATTTTTCCAATTTAAAATGCTTAAATCTTTCTGAGAGGTGCAGGTGACAAGGAAGAAAAGAAAACACTGTTTTTCTACGCTCCTTTAGAGCACGGGCCTACAAGACAGGGTGTGCACACTGTGCTAGCTACACACAGGCATAACAGTTCCAAGGCCAATATGAATTCTCCTCTATATTCAAGGATATATATTTCTTCAAGCTGTTTGGAAAAGCATGGTTAGGTGTTGCCTACAAACCACTGAATACTCAGTAGTGCTGTCCAGACACCAAAAAATAAGTTAATTCTTCTTTATGAGACCAGTTGTCACCGGTGTACAGGTTTTTAGGCAGTAATGATCACTGTCATGTGAAATGGCTTTCAGCAGCACAGTACACTCTGATTGGACTTGTCAAATGTTGTGTAATGAACAACTCAGATGTTTCACAATAAATAATAATAAACTGGTACCAAATACTGGGAGCTTTATGAATTTCTAAATTAAAATATCTACGCTGAAAATAAGGTAATGCCTAGTGAAATAATGGGTGGGGG
Source organism: Lepidothrix coronata (assembly GCF_001604755.1). NCBI lineage: Eukaryota > Metazoa > Chordata > Aves > Passeriformes > Pipridae > Lepidothrix > Lepidothrix coronata. Next base: position 935,069 of record NW_016690385.1, read on the forward strand.
GAATTATCAATGTAAATGTATCTCTTATATTATATTTTAAATCCAAAATCCATTCATAGGAACCCCTTCTTCGAAAGAAAACTTATCAGCTCAACAAATTCAAGTCCAGCAGACATTAACTTTAAATACTGCCAAGGTCACTATAAAGTACTTGGTTCCTGTCAACAAATCCTTGATCCAGATTGCTCTAAACAGGTGTTGATTGTTCATCAAACACTTCACCCGTCTGAGAGACCTTCCACTGAACTGCAATCAATAATCAATGCATCAGCAGGTTGGATGGAACCTACACTGAAAAACAAGCTATTAACATCCCCCAGGACCTTTGTTAAGTTCCTTCTGTTCTTCTACATATTGATCGTTGCAAACACAGTTACAAGCTGTAGTATCTCTGCTTCATGCTAGTTGGAGTACTTCCCACAGGATTGCACATTTTTTCCTTCGGTCAGGTAGATAAACACCCAGATCTATAGATCAAATGTTAAAACACTAGAACTTTAACACAACAGCATCCCCTAGAGGTAACAGGAAATCCACAGGGCTTGGAATCACCGGGGACTTCACATGGGAGTTGATTCTAATTATCCCACATAGCAGATAGATAGTGATCTTCTGGTTCGCTTTAGTACAGGAAAGCAAATTCAGTCTTCACACAAGGATGTCCTATCACAGAAGTGTACTGAAGCAAGGATAGCAAAATACAGGAAAAAAAAAAGATGGTTCTAATGAGTAGAAAAATCACCATTGTCAAACCCAGGTGACTAAAAGTGTCTTTTGCCAGTTAGTCATAGAATAGTTTGGGTTGGAAAGGACCTTAGAGATCATCTAGTTCCAAGCCCCCTCCATAGGCAGACACCTGAATTAGTCCATGCATTAGGGTGGAGTTTGAAAGATTTCTGTGCCCTTCTACAGTTCTCACGATAAGAAAATACCAAATTCTCTCTCGGAGCATACAGAGGTGTGAAGCACCTGGAACAGTGGACTCAACCTTCTCAGCTCCACACGTTTTCCCTGATCTGGCTTTTATTCAGACAGACAGACCAATGTCCCCTCAGCAGCTGGAGCACATCAGGGGCACCCTCACTGCACTTCTCCCAGCTTCTTTTCATCTGAACACATCTAGTCCATGGCCAAGACCCCTCTGTGATGCAGATCAAAGAAAGGCAATCTGAAAGCAAACATCTGCCCCAACGAAAGCACTGCTATGGACGTACCAACAGCTGAGGAGAACCACAAAGCATTTTTCAGATTTAAAAAGAGCTTGAGAAACTTACCTTTCCAAAGAGTTACAGTGCATGTCATGAGTGTTATTGAGTCACTGGTTCCTAATGCTGATAAAACTTCTCCATGATAAAAACACACAGGCCTGCCTTATTTGAGCAATAATAGGACTTCATATAAAACTTACAGAGCCACAGAATATGCTGAGCTGGAAGGGACCCACAAGGATCATCGAGTCCAACTCCTGGCCCTGCACAGGCCCATCCCCAAGAGTCACCCCCTGTGCCCCAGAGGATCATCCAAACCCTCCTGGAGCTCTGGCAGCCTTGCTGCTGTGCCCACTGCCCTGGAGAGCCTGGTCAGTGCCCAACCAGCCTCTGGGGGAAGAACCTTTTCCTAATGTCCAGCCTAAACCTCCTCTGACAGAACTTCAGGCCATTCCCTTGAGTCCTGTCACTGGTCCACGCAGAGAAAAGATCAGTGCCTGCCCTTCCTCTTCCCCTCATGAAGAAGCTGTAGAGTGCAATGAGGTACAATTGTACATATTCGCTACTTGAATTTTTGCAGAGAAAAAAATCCTTAATATATCAAGTCTATAATATCAGACTTGACAGTAAGAGCTTATATGGTTTTGACAGCACTTAAACATACACTGAGCTGCTTTAGAACAAATGTTTTCAAGCAAGCTACCACCGAGCTCTGCTGTCTGCCTTTCCTTCGCTGCCCTCAGCCAATGGACCATTGCCCTTCCCACCCTCTCCTCCCTCTTTATTCTCACACTTGCTGCTGCCTCAGGCAGTAGTGCTGAAGAGATTGAGAAAATGGCTTTGGTGCAGTTTTATCAGCTTGGCCTCCACTCCACACCACACAACATCTTTCAGTGGGAAAATGGCATCACTGGACAAGAATGGACACCACAAAAGAGAAACAACTGAAATTTCAGCCTTGATCATCAGTAAAGAGCAGCTATTTATACAGTGACCGATTTTGCAACTGAGAGAAAAAATAGTCTTTATAGAGGTGAGACACACTCTGGTGTGTCTGTGTGACCATGCAGTGCTGTTCAGTATAATTCCATTTTTGAGTGGACAATTATCTGCTGCAGCTCCTGAGGTCAGGACACCGCATCTACTGATACCTCAATATGCACCAAGGAGGTAGTGGAGGAATAAAGCACTTAAAAACAGGTTTTACCTTTTTTCTTTAACTAAGAAATGAGCAATTTTGAGTTGCCAGCTGCTAGGTGGCGATGTGCCTGAAGAAAAAAGGTTGCTTTTCTTCTTCCGTGCACTCCACTGCAAAACTGCTGCGCTTCACACCTCAATTCTTATATTTCAGTTAGAATACATTTCACAGGGAAAAACAAAACAAAAATTCTCCTTGAAGCGAGATGGGTTGTTTGCTTTGAAATACATTCAGATTTGATGAGGAAACACATTTAAAATGGATTGAACACACAGGAAGTTCAGAGATGCATTATAAGAAAAATGACATTCAAAGTTCCTTTGATAGCTGCAAGCAGCTATCTCACAGCTGTGCCTCTGACACCCACAGAGAGCAAAAGACAACTCAGCTCCGCTCAGTGAGTCAGATACCACAAAACATACCAACTTTATACACTTCTTATGAAGCATTAAGTACTGACAACTGCACCAGTGAACAGAAGGTATCAAAACACACATTCTTTCAGATGTGGACTCTTCTTTTTTTTTTTTTAATCATAAGGGTACATTGCAAATAGATTTTAATCACAAACTACCTGCTTCCTTTCACAGCCTTAAAAAAACAAAGAAAAAAGCCCTACCAGTTAGACCAACTCTGAATAAAGTTAGTGCTTGTCTTCTTGTTTTACCTGTCCTTCGCTAGCTGAAGGTTTCAAAAACATGCCAGACATTATAGAACACAAAAGATGTTGTTGCTATTATCAGTGGAGCTTCTCAAAAATGAAACAGTAAACTTTCACCCAATATTAAGTTGTAACAAAGTAATTCGTATATTCTTTCATTATTGTCATACCCTACCTTACTCAATATTGCTTCAAAAACCCAAACACAGTATTATCTAGTAAGGAATTCTGTTTATGACTGTGTATGTGTACTGGACTCACAAACTGCTGGGTAACTTATGTTAGGAATCACTCTATTCCCAGCAGGACCAAGCCAGCAGGCACCCTGGCTCCATTTGCCACTGAAAAAAATCCCAGAGAAACCAAAAATATAGTGATACCCAAGAATATCTGGAGTTGCAAGCTCTTCTAGGGCCCAGGAATGGATGGTAATGGCTTGTCTGGCAGCTGGATTTTTATTATTAGTTTTTTAAAAATATCTTGCTGTACTGCAGATCTCATTCTGTATTAGTTTTTTGAAGACACAGATTTTAAACAGCATATCACTGTGAATGTAAATAAAAAATTCAGATCACTTATTTGTAAATATTTAGATTTAGAACCAGCCATTTCATATCAGATCAAAAAACTCTGAGGCACTTAACAACTCACAAAGCTTTTTGGTTAATTAAATCCTGTCCTCATCAGCAAGAACCCTCTACCTTTCAGTTCCCCTCCCCCCATCATCCTCAGAAAGCCATTTGCCTTCTACCCCAAACTAAACACACCTGCTCTCATACCACAGCCCATTTTCACATGGCAATTGAGGACAGGGTGAGGGGACAGAAAATCCAGGGCCCAAGGCAGGGCACAGGCAAGTCTTCTCTGAGCTCCCACTTGGGTTTGGGGGGTTTTTTTGGCAATAGTGACATTTAGCTCCATGGGTGACTATATAAAATGGGCACAAAGGTCCTCTGTGAGGCCTCCAGGAGCAGCTGCTGCTCCAGCAGGTACTTTGTGTCTCCAAAAAGACACAGCTGGCAACTGCAAGGAGCCACTTCGCTCCCATCAGTGGGATCACACTGACCCAGGACTTGAGCCGTGTCCTTCCATCACCTTATTTTCTCTGGCTGTGGCACAAAAGCTGTAACTCCTGGTTGTTTCCAAGCTTAAAGTGCTTTTAAAAGCTTTTAATTGATGGTGAGCAGGGGCTTGGAAAGCACACGATCTGCTGTTCCTTCTGACCTCCAGAACTATTTCGCACCTGCCAAAGGCCGTGGGGCAGTCGAGGGAATGAAGCAGAGGATCACTCCAAATGCTACCAGGTGGAACACAAATGAGAAAACTCAATAGCACCTGATTTATCCTGACCTCATTCCCTGAATGCATGCTCAAAGTGAGCAGCAGGCTTGAGATCAGGTTTACCAAGATTTTTTTTCATTTCTGAATGGTAACTTGCAATTCACAATTTGCTGGCGTTTTTATCTTTTTGTTCTCTTAAGCTGGGCTGACAACACTTCAATAATGCAGCTAGAATACATAACAGATAAGTGTAGTTTATCTAGGCTGAAAAATTGTTATGTGCTAATTAAAAACTTGATAATCTTTCCTGTTATTTGCCTGCTAATATAAATTTCTGAAGGGCTGATGATAATCATAATTAAAATTGATCTACAAAGAGTCTCAAACACCACTGGAGCCTCCAGATGCAAACAGTGAAGTGCTGCTAACTTTGCCATGCCCTGCTACTGTGCTAACAGGGCAAAGGAAACACTTCATGTTCTTCCAATATGAGAAATGAGAAGATAAAAAAATGAGAGAGTATTAAAGAAAAAAGCCAATTCTAAACCAGCTTGATGCTGAGGCATCTCAAATACTTTTAACTTAGAAAAGTTAGGAGCCAGCCCATGTTTAGAGGTTAGATTTCAAAATTACTGTGCATATCCCTCAGCTTTGGGAAGAAGCAAATCCAGTTTCCAGAACCCACTAATTACAGGGTTTAGAAATAAAGCAAAGAGCTCTAAGATTACTAAAGTCTTTGAAAACATTTCCCCTTACAGCTTGTTTGGTGAGACATAAGATATATATATAAATACATACATATACACACACACAGGGCCTAATTGAGCTTTGATGTTGACATATGTAGATCTGTGGAGCTGACCTTACTTGCACACAGACTAAATATTACAGTAACCCAGGCAACAGCCTTATAAATGAGATAAAATCCCAATGCTATCCCATGTAGCAAAATCAATCACAACTTTTCTTATGAAACAAATTTAATTTGGCTTCTAAATGTTAAAGCAATTACTTATCCTAAATGTTAAGATGAAAATATTAGTAAGTATCTATTACAGATCCCAATTTTATAACTTACAATCTACTTCATTAACTTAAAATGAAATTTCACTGAAGTTTTAAGACTATTCTTTTCCAACCGAAGGTCTTATTCTCTAATATTTTTAAAGTATTTGACCGCAGTAAGTTGGTTTTTACCACATTAAGAAAAAAAACCCCAAACCCTAAACACACTCTCACTTATCCCAAACTGTAGTGCTCATAAAACCCCAGCCAGCCAGAGAACAGCACCTTTGCTCATGATCCTGATGGATGTCCTCCAGATCAAATAGAAGAAAATAAGAAAAAAGAACCATGAAGTGTTGCTGTTGCATTGTTTAAAGCAGCGTTACAAGAAAGAATATGTTGTAGCTGTATAGGATTTACACACACACATACACACACATATGTGCATGTTATGTAACATGCATGTGGAATGTTAAAAATTGTACTAATTCCGCTGCCTACTGCAGAGGGTGCCCTCACTGTCCATAAGCACAAATTCACAGGTCTCAGAAATAGAGAAATAACACCCCTGTCAGCCCCTGTATAAGGGAAAACCTCACAAAAGCAGTCGAGCTCTTCCTGTTCCAAAAAACAACCATCAGCTTCAAACATTCCTGCTTTCCACCCGTGAAAAGTACTAACAGTGAACAGGAAGCTGAAATCCTCCTTTTTCCAATGGGTCAAAGTTACCATTTCCAATTCTACAGGTTCACACAAGGCAAGAAATTTTGCCTTCCAAAAGGGTAATTTTTAGTCTGAAACTCAGAGACTGCTGGAAATTCTCAATCAAAACTATCTATCGACACTAGCTTTTCTTGTGCATTTGATGTTTTCACTTCAAAATGAAACAGAAACAAGAAGGATTAAATAAATTTTTCACGATTTGCATTAAAAGGACACTTATTTGTTATTAACTTCCAGCTTTCTGACAAAACCACCAATTCTATACTTACATGTCTTTCCTGTAGCTTCCCTGCTTTTCTTGGGGAACACAGTGCTCATGAGGATCACTCACCACCTTTAATAGAAGGGACCATTGCACAGCATGGAAAGTGTAACAGCAACATGGGGCTTCCAAACTGCAGTGCTAAAAATGCCATTTTAAACCCAAATGTTAGGTTTTCATTTACCATAAAGTCTCCAAACTTCCCCTCTGATGAACACTGCCCATGTGTCAGGTTGTGCTCAACTCTATTCACTGCCTCTCAAGCAAGACAAATATAACATCCCCAAAACTTCCTCAGCCTTTTAAAGTGTTTCCCATTTTATCATTCTCTTTCACTTATCTACAAGCTTCTCTGTCTCCTTCCAACCATCTCAACACCCTTACTCCAGATTTGTTCTCCAACTGCCCTAAATTCCATCCTTCTCTTCCTGCACTAAGAACCTACTTTTCTCATCAACCCCAACTTACCCAGAGCCTCCCATCCTCCCTCACCACAAATTCCCAGCCCTCCCCACCCCAAGTGTAATACTTCATAACCAAGGCTTTAAAATCCCCTCTGCCTGTTCCCCTCCAAAGCAGCCTCAGCTCCTCAGCTTCTGGTTGCTGCCAGCCCTGGAGCCACAGGACAGGCCCAAGCACGCACAACACCAAAAGATACACAATCCTAGGATACTGATACCCCAAACATGAAGTCACAGGTCACACTCTTAGCCTCGCACTACCTTCTCTCTCTTTATCTTGGTCCTTTTCCTTTTGACCTTTTATTTCCTTTCTCTTGAGCTACAGGTACTCTCAGCTACAGGAACAGGGACTCAAGATAAGCAATGTTTGCTTCTACTAACCCAGTGATACACCATCTTCTTCCCAAAGTGCTAGAAAAAGAGAGAGTCATCCTGGGTATACTGGAGTTCACATACTCCTCCTTCAAGAGGAGAGGGCAAAAAAGGCATTATTTTGTAACAGGACTTGTGGCTAAAGAGGAAATGGTCCCAGCAATTCCTTCTGATAAAGACTCCACTGCAGATAAAATTCCCCTATAGACAGATCCCAGCCCCTAAGTAAGGAGAAAAAAAAAAACAACAGTGGTAGGAGGTAAGCTGAGCTAATTACATGAAGTCATATTATTGCCAAAAGTTCTGGGCTTGTTGTTTCCAGAAGTTAGAGAAAGTGAACTGTCATATGAAAATGATTGCTCGGGCTGGGCCACGACAATTAAATAGGGAGTCACATCGCTGGCCTGAACTGCTGATTTGTTGAGACAACGATAAATGAAGAGGCAAATAGACACAACCTGCACTGACAAGCATTTAAACCATGCACAAAAGTATGATATTGTATCCTTAAAATCAAAGGCTCTCAGTTTATGACCTTAATATTGAGCATAACTGAGTTTATGTCAGTCTTGGTAATTGGTCTGGAAGCAAGACTGACTCCAAGGTGTGTGAGCTGCCCTGACTAACTGCTCCATGAGCCACATGGCACCAAAATGCATGCACACACACACACATCCCCCAGGTGAAGTCTGGTTTTGTCAGCATTTTCAGCCGTGATTTTGTTTTAAAAGAAGTAGCACCAAAAAGGTTACAAAACAAAAAACAATACAACAACAACAAATCCTGAGCTGGAGACATCCTACTATTTCCATGACATGCCTTATGAAACATATCCTATGTTTAAAGGATATCATAGTGATTGTAAAAATCAAATACTGACAAGTTAAAATATACCAGGAAAGGGATTTTTGGGGTAACCCTGCTTTGCCACTGCATGATCACACTTGCTTACCTTGCAGGCTCTATTCCCACAGGACCTCACCACATTTTGTGTAAAGAAAGATTTACTGGCTCTGGTCCTGAATAATGATTGAATTGAATCATATCGAAAAAGTTGTGAATATTAATTAAAGGTTTGTGCTGCCACAAAGCCACAGTCACAGCCACACAAAAACCTACAAGGACTTGAACAATACTGACTGTTGGGCTTGCTTTGGACAGTGGGCAGAAATAAAGTTTAAGTTCCACACTAAGCAATGCAGAAAAAACCACCTAAATATCAAATAGTTCTTTCACTGTCCCTCTCAGCAAGTGAGACTATGGCCCTGAGTAAAAAACAGCTTATGGTCAAGAGTGCTCTATACCCTGCATTTTTAACAAAGAAGCTGAATTTAATCACCATCTTCAAAATTTCAAAACTTCAACACAAAATTTCAACATATAGGCTCTCCCTAACAGGGCAAGTTGCAAAGAACAGAACTGCCCCCCAGCACTGTTCCACAAAACTAGTACCCACAGAAGTTAAGAGTGAGGCTGAACTCCTCATATCCACCAAGCAGGCAAAATGCTTCCCAGCCCTCCTGCGCATCCCATTTTCCTCCTGTCCCATCACCCTCCTTCCTGGGCTGCCTTATCACCTGAGCCTCCAACTCCCATGTCCCTTTTCAATGATCCTGGACTAGTACCTGCTTGTCCCAAACTCTTGCCTAACCAGTCCCAGCTCCTGTATTCTTCGGCCAACATGCACTGCTGCCTCCCAAAGCACGCCCTGCACTCAGACAGCTCACCTTGCTCTGCTTTCCCCTCTCTCTGCCCGATCTCACCTCTGAGGAGTTCAGTGTTGGAGACACCAGAGCCCAGCAGCTCCTTCCCCTACGCTGCCAGGACCAGGATCCACAGAAACATCCAAAATATGGGCACCGACACCTCTGAGCTTCTCCTTAACTTAAACTGATTCTTACAGGGGCAGTAAAAAGTACACAAAGGTCAGCCTTCGAATCCCCCCTCTAAAACAGATCACCAAAATTAATGTGAGCTTTTTATAAATAAGGAGAAAATAATTCCTGGGGTTTCCCTATTATTTCCTGCATTTTTCCCTATCTTATTTTTGGCAATAAGTAACTCACTCTGAGTGAAGTTACAGGTTCTGTATATACATGTGTGTATCTATAATGACTTCTAAAACCAGGTTCGTTTTTCTCAATACCATCATTGCTTCAGTTTATTAAAACAAAATTAATGTGAAATACATTCCCACATGCATGCTATTGGCATAATTAAACAAATACAGAAAATCCTAGCAATATACATCTTGAAGAGAGTTGATGACCTTGTTTCTCTTTTTTTTTTTTTTGTGGAAATGCTTAATTTTATCACACACTTTATTCAAGTAGATACTCTACTAAATTATTCTGTGTTCTTATAAGCTCTTATACTTTTGACAATGGTACTTAGTGGATTAAGAAGAAGAAATGTAAAACCACTTAAAACAAGACAAATTCAAATTATTTTTATTTTCCAATTTTCCATCAAGAAAAATTCAAATTATTCTTATTTTCTATCTACAGATGCATAAATCAAATCCTCCATGAAACAATCTTAAGAACCTGTATCAGAGACAGCAAAGCAAATATTGCCACCAAAATAAATGCCAGGGGCTAAAGTGGAAGTGGATTAGTGACACAATTCACCACACCTCCCATAAGTGAGAATGTATTTGTCATACCACGTTAAAAAACCCTGTAATGTCTTTGCACATATTTGTAGCCTACAAAGTACAAAGTACAAATTCGCAATTAAAAGAGTGGAGCCAGTAAGTAAAACCAGTGGACATTCCCCTTTTCCCAGCGTTTTATTTCTCTGAGCCCCACCTTTGCCACCATTTGGAGAATGGGTTTAAACGTCCCAGTGGCAAAGCTGCATCTAAAAGAAAAAAACAGCCCAAAGAGGGATCTCCACACAAAGCCTGAAGTGTCCCTGCGGAACCAGCTCCAGCCCCAGCTCCAGCTCATCTCCCCGTGCCCTGGCTGTGCCAAAGGAGCCGACAGGAGCTGTTCCCTGGAGCTGGAGGGCAGGGTGAGCCTGCCTAGTTGGAGCCAGCGCCCAGCCCTGCTCCTCCGCAGGGCTCTCACACCCTCCTGTCCACACCTGCCCTGCACGGGATGCAAATCACCCCCAGAACCAAGGAGTCAAACCTACAGCACTGGAGCTGATCATTTCCAAGTATTCCATACGTGTGTCTTAAGGAAAAATCAACTGTAGCAGAACCATGACAGGGCCGACAGAACAGAACCCTGAGTGGCCCAGAACAGCGTTTACTTTCATATTCTGAGTGTTCTGACAGACCGTGTAAAGTGAAATAAGGAGACTCTGCTCCTAAAAAACTGGTATCTAGCAGTGACCTGGCCCCTTTTTTCCCCATGTTCTTTATGTTGCAAGGTTTTGCAACATTGATGTTTTTCTCAAAGCCTCATTTCTCCCATGGGCATCTGAAGACATTGCACACATTTTATTTTTTTTTCAGCTTTTAATTCTAACGGATTAAAAAAAAAAGAGTCACGTAAATCAGGCCTCGAAGTGAATCCATGAGCTCAAAACTTGAAAGTAGTTAAAACTTTTTTTAACTGAACATTTCTGAAGCCCAACTGCGAAGTGCTAAAATGTTTGGGTTTGGCAAAATACAACAACTTTTAAACGGTGTGGATGGATAAAGACTGTCAAAATACATTTTTTTCTTAGGTGTCTCATTCATCAAATGCACTCAGTCATGTAGATATCTTCTATTTCAGGAAAAATTCACCATCTTAAGCTTTCTCTGAAGTCAGATACCTGGACATCCATAACAAAATTGACGGAATTACATATTTTCCAGTTACTTTCCACAAAGAGAAGAAACAATGCACCTAAACTGAAGCCATGTGATCAGGATTTTTATTTTTCAACAGGTTAGTTTTCTAACATGTAATACAGACAACATATTAGAAATACTATGTGCATAGAATTTCTACCTGCAAGGAACCTTGCAAACGTGAATATATTCTGCTTCCTCCTGAGGCAAGGATCACATCTCTATCACAGCTGGAGAAACCCAGGCAGGAGGATGAGATTCACCTGAAGGCACAGAAGCTAGTCAGATCCTGACTCTCCTCCCGGGCCAAAGGCCACACCTTGCTTTCATCCACTCTCATAATTACAAATAAAAGAACTCTTGGTCTGTATATTCTTTTCAGGCAGAACCTGTCTGACCTGTTAATTTACTGACAGCGTATTTAAAAAGTCACCAGCCAGCAGAGAACCTTTATTAAAAGAATCCTGGTGCTGCACTTGTAGAGTATTTACCTCCTTTTCCTTGCTCTGAGCTGTGCTCATTCTGCAAAATACTCTCTTTAGTTTTGTTGATGGGGGATATAAACTCGGATTCTTCCAGGGACTGTGAGAAAGATTTGAACTCACCCATAAGTGAAGCAGCATTTACCCTCTGCAAAGTCAATCAGATTCTTTAAGTGAGTGAAGCAGCTAATTCCTGTCTGTACATCCCGATTTGCAAGCCCAGCATTGCAACAGGCCTCGGGAAGCTGGTTGAACTGCATATCTTCTGACGTTCTTGGATTCTTGTGAACCTTTGCACATCTCGCTAAGCACAGTCTGCTCGTTAACTTCAACTAAAAAAACTACAGCCTGACTTTGGTCTCAGAAAAGTGTCATTTCATAGTTTCTTTGTGTATAAGATACACCAAGATCAAAAAAAAGAAAGCTAGTCAAAAGGAGGACTCCATATCCACAAACATCACAATAACTAGAATTAATTACTGTTCATGGGAATAACCATTGACAAGACAAGCAGCCTTAGAAAAAATCTGCAGTGCAGATGATGCCAAGATCAAAGTTCACCTTACAGACTTAGCAGCAGCAGGATTCAGCTACAAAGGGAAACACACTACCAGTTATATCACATATACACACCAACACAGCTCTCCCTGGGCACACATCACTTCCACAGGGAACAGTACATTCATAGGGCCACCAAAAGAACAAAAACAGTGTGCTGAAGCCATGCCAGTAGATTTTCCTAGATGAATAATTCTTCCAACTCCAAAGCCAGTAAGTGCTTTATACTTTGTCAGGCTGCAGCAGATAGGCCAAATGTAAATTAATGTCACTAATAATACAAAATAGCAGATCAACTGAACTGCCAGTGTATAACAACTGACTAACGCATCATCCCTGTCAAAACTGCTGCCTGATTTTTTATTTTTATTGAATTTTATACCACCAAGAAAATCTCTCTCTGAGCTATACACCTTCTCAACCTTGCTGCTGTTTTTCTCTGAACACAAATGTGTACGTGTGGAACATGAATTTTCAAAGTTCAACGCAATCTTCACAAACTGGTGATGACTCTGCTGCCACCATGGTCACTATTCTCCGATCGTTCTTATTTACTGATAGGCAGCAGTAGATTCATCTTTATACACCATTTTCTCCTCAGGTTTTCCACATACTGAACAAATACTGAACACTCAGAGCTCTCGAGTTTCAGAAGCATTGGTAAACTGATGCGTCTCTCCAGTTAGACAAATACAAAAGACAGTCATCACATTACAGAATGATATTGGAGCAACATCATTTCTGTTGGGCTAATTTAGGCTTTATTCTGTACTCCCAGACAGGTCAACCAACTCAGGCTAAATCCTACTTGATTTAGGTTTCCTTTGCTTCCTTGAACACTGAGTTTCTGTCAGGAATGTATGTCTGCGCAGTAAAGACAATCTCGAAGAAACCAATTAGCCACACCAGTCTGCACAGCAGCTGGCTTGGAATTCAGTATCAGAAATGCTATCTGAGCACTGTCAGAGGTTATCAGATATCTGACAGCTTGCAAAGTTTTGAGGAAAAAAATTACTATAAAAAAAGTGATACAACTCAGTTAACTGTGTTGCATAACAAATGTGCAAAATACATTCTGCCTCTTTGGATGCCAGGGCCAGAAATTGTGCAATATTGTTTACTGTAAACTCAGCACAACAGTGTTGTGGACACACAGGTCTGAGCGCAGGATGTCAGCAGATGACAGTGAGGCCTCCCAAATGCAATAAGCACAGAGAAAATCTAATAGAAGCATCAAGTTCTTGTCTTCACACACGTGTCTACTCCTCTAACATTCCAATTACAAAGTTTATTCTTGATCTCGGTCTGCAACTGCAGTAAACCCTATGAAGGCTTGAATCAATTAATATGGTTGTATGTTAATGTTAATCATATGACTAAACTCACTAAACTGACACTACTTTGTCATAAGGGTCTACACTAATTCCACAAAGTTGGTTTGTGTATTGGTTTCCAAGTGTAGTGGTTTGAATCTTATTTTCCCCCAGAGGCTAAGAAAAGTGGTAGACCCCAAGGGGTGGAAACCCCTGGAAGTTTTGAAGTTTTGTCCAATGGGCGCTCCTGCAAAAATGTAAACATACCACAACCAGAACAGAAGAGAAGAGTTGTAGTTTGGGTTGTTGTTGAGGAGAGGTGGCCATGTTGTAGATCCATGAGGAAGGGGCTCTGAGCCCCTCGGGGCCTCTGGGGCCCCCCAGCCCCGGTTGGGGGCTACAGGGACGTGGAACGGTGTTAAGCTGGACTATGTATCTGTAGCTATGAACTGGGGGATGGTTCTTCACTGTGAGCAGAGCAGCAGCGGCAGCAGAAGCAACACTGGCCGGAGAAGGTGGCGGAGAGCCAGGAGAGATAAGA
>NW_016690385.1:949031-1004048 GCF_001604755.1 Lepidothrix coronata
CAAAGGCATGCAGCACTAGAGAAAGAACTCCTGCAAGGAGAGAGAGAGAGAGAGAGAGAGAGAGAGAGAGAGAGAGACAGAGAGAGAGAGAGAGAGAGACAGAGTTTTGGGGTAAGAACTGATACCACGCTCCCCAAACTCCTTTGAGACCTCCTGGAAGGAGGAAGATGATGGACTCTTGCTTGAAAGAGCCTTGAAGTGCGACATGCACTGCCAGAAAGGAGCTAGAGAGCTCCGAGAGGAATGCAGAGGGGGTGACCTTGGCTCCCCCCTCGCACTGCTGCCAAGGTGGTAGCCTGAAAGCAGGGCACAGAGGCCCTGCAAGGAGCTTGAATCTCCTGGAGATACCAGACCGTCACGAAGACCCCCTGTGTCTTCGTGATATGACCGTGGTGGAACGACCTTGTCTGGGGTGACGAAGCCCACGGAAGACCCCTTTGCCTGTGTCAAGGGGGCCGAGGGAGCTTGGATACCTCCCTCGTGAGTGCTGGCAGAAATCCAGCTATCAGCTGCTGCATGCACTTGGAGAGGACAGATGACTGCTGCTGTAGAAGATCCTGCTGCTCTGAAGAAGGGATCTGTCCTTCTTTCCCTCCTGGACTTTTATTTGGAGGGGAGAGGAGATCTGATCCATTGTAAATACTATATGTCATGGTAGAGATAGTTGTGATCGTGTGTATAATGTATTATATTTATTTGTACAGTCATTGTAATATATTCCTTTTCCCCCATTTGGAGTCTGGTGTGTTTTGTCTGGAAAAACCATCTCACATTAGGTTGAGATGTGGGAGGGGGCTTAGACTAGGGAATTAGGATTTTTGGGGCTATCTCAAACCATGACACCAAGTAAAATTGATAAAACATCTGTACACAGCCTAAAACGGAGAACAAACTGGGAGGGGATGTATCTGTTTAAATAAACAAACTCCGGTTCCTCTGCAGTTGTGGAGAATCCCACTTTCCTCAGTGGGCAAGAAAAGGAATCAGAAACAAGTAACGTCCTCAGCAGAAGTGCTGACTTGGCAACAGTTTTTGGAGGGGAGCACCTCTGACTGCCAAAGAGAACCCTGGGTATGGAATCAGATCCTGTGCCCACAGTCAACAGGGAGCACAGGGAGGCACAGCCCATCCACTGCCTTTCACTGAACCCTCTTCCCATGAACAAACACACTGATCCATCCTCCAGGGGTGACTAGCACTCCTTTAAAGTTTAGCCTAAAGCCTCTGACCACCCAGACAATTCCTGTTAAAAGCACGGTCGCACCTCCCCGAAAGTTTTTCTGCAGGATTGTAAACTGCAGTTAGGAATCAAGCTGGACATTCCAGTTACTTGTGCACTTTGTACAAAGCATCTAGTGTTCAAGAAACAGTGACAATTCTTAAATTTAGTGAGCTCTGGGGTGAAAGCTGGCTGGAACCTGGTCATCTATACAGCAAAGGCATCACAGTCCATATCTCAAACTCTGTGGGAACTGAACAGTCACCACATTGCACTGTGTTAATTTTATCCCTCATATTTGTCTAACACTGCACTAGTATAGCCTGCTGTCGTTGACTTAAATCATAAATTCAATACCTGCTTCACAGTATAGTGACAAAAACCAAACCCTACAGTCTGGAAAAAACAGTATCAGCTAAAATACGACTGTAGCAGACATTAGAAAATAATGCTGCAGCTCTTAAAGGTTCTCTTAAGTCGTCAATTCCTTTCACTCCACCCCCCCCAACCTCCACTTTAATTCCATACAGAATTCCCTATGCTTTTCCAACTTTCTTCTTGTACATTTACTTCAGAATGACCTGAATATAATGCCTTATAACATATTTCTAAATCTAAACACTTACGAACTATAGGCTAAACCAACAATTCACACCATGGCAAAGAAATTGTGCTAAACATGCTAAGAATGTACTAACATAGGAAAGACTTGTCATTTCTTCAGCCCCATTTTCACCATTTCTCACCTCACCTTCCACTCTCTGTCAGCAATATACCTTTAAAAGAGAAACTATCAAATTGTAGAGAGGTACATTTCAGTTAAAGCTGATGACACAAACCTCTGTTCCACTGTTCCAGGGATACCTTCTCAACTGAAACAAAAGTACATTCCAATTATTTCTTCCTATTCCAGCAAAATGTAAAAGAAGCTCACATTTTAAAAAATTATTGGTTAAAAGCATGAAATATTTTAAATGTGTCACTACATTAATACATTCAATTTCAGTGCCATTTCTAGAAATTAATCTCGGTTACTTCACAAATGGCACCATGTGGATTTCCTTGCAGCCATACAAAAGAAAGGACACCAATTCATGTTGAACATGGAATGTAATTCCAACACTAAGTTGTACACTCATTTTTAGCCTCCAATCTATTACCCGCACGTGCAAAGAACAAAAGAATAATCACACACCACTTCCATAATGGAAGGTAGAAAGAAAATAAAAAACAAGACCTCAGAGAATGCAGAGGGCTAACTGAACTGAGGCTTTAAAAAAAAAAAAAACAATCTTCATTTATACCATAGCTTCTATTTCTCATAGTTATTTTATAGTTACTGGAGAAATTATTTATCTTTTTTGTGTGATAACAGTCAAAAGAAAAGAAAAGAAGTCACCAAGTAGCATCATTTGCATAAGTATTTTCCACTTACTTCAGTGACCATGCAATTTCAGCCATAAAATGAAAATGATAACCTCTTTCCAATTTAATGGAGAACGGGAATCCAAAGAGGAAAAGTAAATAAGACTTTAGTAACTAGAAATATATCTGGAATCAGTTTTGTCAGATGGAAAAGCTCTGTCCCAGATGAAACCAGGACAGAATCCAAATTGAGAAATACACAAAAGGTCTTCCACAAAACTCTTTCTTTTGTACTTGACACATGTTCATTATATTCATAAAATATGCATGGAATTCCATCCTACACACAAGTCTGCTAAAGGGGTGAGCTGAGTAGACCTTTCACTGCAGCCCACTGTCCACTATTTCCTACCTTGCTGGCACATCACTTTTCAGCTCTTTGTAACCATCATTAAGTCCCTCTGGAGAGGAAGCTCCGATCTCTACCCTCTGTGACCAGTGACAGGACCTGAGGGAACGGCTGGAGCTGTGCCAGGGCAGGGTCAGGTTGGATCTCAGGGAAAGGTTCTTCCCCTAGAGGTTGATTGGACACTGACCAGGCTCCCCAGGGCAGTGGGCACAGCACCAAGGCTGCCAGAGCTCTGGGAGGGTTTGGACAATGCTCTCAGGGACAGAGGAGGATTGTTGGGGTGTCCTGGGCAGGGTCAGGAGTTGATGGTCCTTGTGGGTCCTTCCCCCTCAGGATATTCTGTGATTCTACGATTCTGCAGGTCATCTCTCCTCACATTCCAGCCAGGACACCTGCCCTGAACCTCCACTGTGAGCAGCACACACAGTCTTCCCTGGGCAGGTACTACCTACACCAGCCTGAGATCACCTGAGTGACCACTGCTCTGTTCTTCCAGAAATTCTGTGCCACTCCATCCAAGATTCTTCAGGTTTATCACATTTATCCCATGTTGGACCCATATGTTCATAATTTTACAACTAGTACAACACTGCGAAGCAGCAAGTGTATATCCATCCTGTTTTACAAGTGACTTGAAGTTACTTGAGTGCTACCAGAAAGCACAACCTGCTGTTATTAATAACTGAAATAGGTAAGGAGAGCAGAAGGGCACATGTTTGAACAGATTAGTGGTGGTTAGGAGTTAATAGCCAGAAGCAGTAGTAAAGACCTACATTTTTCTATTGTCAGTCTTCCTCTCATTACTAAGTAATATTTGGGTATGACTGAAAGCAGAAAGACAGCAGCATTAATGTGAAGGTATTAAGGTCAATGGAGCAGCTCATAATACCACTATGCCCTATTTCTGAGAAGTAAAAAGAAAACTGATTTTAGAATAGACCTGCCAGATTATCAGAAGATCAGACAGGCATATGCATGCAAACACAAACAGATGACCACAAAAAAAGAGTCTAGCTAGGGAGATCTATACTGGAAGCACTAACAATACAGGTACATAACAATGCTCAAGTTATGTGGGTATACCAGTTTGCCTCTGCTCTACCTATAGACACGAAGATATTTAGTCTTGAAGCCTTACAAAAATACAGTACTTAGAACTCCAATGATTGTGCCTTACACCGTTCAGAAAACCAACACATTCTAATTACTCGTACAGTCTTTTTATTTTGGCACTGTCTTATCCTTTTAAAACATGCTCTGCCAGTTGTTATGAAAGTGGGTATTGTGAGATTTGGTCGAATAACTAAGGAAGTGAAAAAGAAATTAATGAAATTTCATTCCTGATGTCCAACTACATTCCAGTTGTGAACTATGCTGGCACACTCTGGGAAGCACAGAACCAGCCTGGTCAGAAAGTTAAAGTGACCTTTAAAGGCAAAACATCTGTTGGGAGTCATGAGAAGTTCAGTCCAAAGGATTAAGGCAGCTGAGCCCTGGCCCCATGGAACCACAGGGTAGTCATGTAACCAACTCCTGCTGTAACTCAGATAAAATCTCTCCAGTACTGTAGACAAGAAGAGTCAGACAGCTCAGAGGTTTCCACTGAGATCAGTTAATTATTATTGCACTAAAAAAAGAAAAAAAGCAACAAACACCAGCTAGATTTCTGCAAAAAGACTGAAATTTTCCTCCACAGAAGACAGTGGAAAGCCCATTACTTTCCTTCACATTCAAACACTGACAAATGACATTCTTAAGCCTATGTTATTCACGTGTTTTATTAAAGAGATCAAGAAATTATTGATTTATAACAAATTTATTAGGGACTACTATAAATCCTTTAATGTATTTAAATGCATAATGTTTAACATATGTAAAGATAATTAGCTATTCAACTGTACTTCTAAAAACAGAGCTTATCTTCTGAATAAAAGAATAGTTTGGGTAGGTGAATGTAACATAAAATGATGTCATTATGGTAAGTGCCAGCATTCTGAAATAAATAAATAAATAAATTAATTAATTAATTAATTTTCTGAGATACCTGCACAGTGAGGTCACGGATTTCAACCAGAGCCAACACTGCTCACCTTGAACATACTGGAAATCTAGACCACTATTGGAAAATCATTATATTGTCTAGTGATGAGATAACTCAGGATAAAACCAATTGAAAGAGGTCCTCATAATTTGGAGGTGAGTTCAGAGGGGAAAGTAACATTTTTGCCTGTTTATATAATCAAATGTTTTCCAAGTCAGGCTAAGCAAGAAGTGCATTAAGATACAAAAAGAGACAGATGGAGCTGTGGATGAACAGTCACTGCTGTACAACCCAGAGATATCCAGCTCTAAAGAAGGCAAGTAAAGGCTGGAGATTCACAGCAATACAGTTACAGCTGTAATACACAGATGTTTTCACACAAACCAAACAGACGACATGGACATGACCCAGAAAATAAAAGCAGTTACTGCCACAGTTTCAGGAAAATTCAGCCTAGTGTGTGTGCTAAAATTGTTCCATTTAAAATAAGAACACACAAAAGGTTATTTCTGTCCAACTACTGTTTAGAATTTCTCTGCCTTACAAAGTAATAAATGTGTATCTAAAGCAAATTTATTCCAGTGTTATGAAGTCATTATCACCTAGTACAATACTGTTGTAGTGGATGCACAAAAATACTCTTGTAATACAGGGTATTACACCTTTCAATGAGTGTCATTAAGCTTAAAGTCAGAACAGAAGAGGAAAAAAAAATCAGAGGAGGGTAATAAATCATTCTTTACTCTTCAATTTGCTAAATAAGAAGCATTTCTCCTTTTAAGCTTAAGGATGACAGAAGTTTCTGTAGTCACATTGTTTATAGTTGTGCTGCAGATTTGTAGCCAGAATTCTGCTTACACAAGTAATTGATTTTTGGTTCAGCAGCAAAAGGGGGGGGAAATTGAAAGCAAGTAATTTTGGTGTTTGCTTCTTGGGGGAGAAATATGTTCTCTTCAGCCTGAAGCAAAGTACTGCTGCTTTTTTTAATTATTTTTTATTTTATTTTTTCTTAAACAACAGAACAAAAGGCAAGAGCCAGTAAAACACTGTGTTAATTGACAGTATCCCCTTTTTATTTCATAAACCATATAATTAGGACACTCATCTTGGATTGGGAAACCCATGTTCAAATCCCTCCTCCTTCAGGTCAGAATTTGAATGGCACAGCATAAATTAAGTCTGGGATCCCAACAAGGGAAAAGAAAATACCAAACAGATGCTCATTGACTAAGAACTTGCATATTGCTTTTTGCAACAGATCTGTAAATATTCTATGCTCATTTCACCAAAGACTATGACTGAACAAGTAGTAAAGATTGTACAGGACAACCTCAATTTTAACAAAATTCTAACTGGCTTTATAACATTAAGCCTGGTTTAAGACATGGTGTTAGAGAGGCAATAAGGAAGCTGCAAGTGCTCTATTCTAACCCTTTCAGACACAAAGTGCTGAAATAAGTATCTAAAAAACAATTAAATATGGAAAAAGCAGTAAACAATAGTAAATATTCCAAACCCAAAGTATTTCAGAAATATTTTAACTCTTTTCCTCACCAATTCTGCCTTGCCAGCTTTTCATGTGTGGCACTGTCATTTCCAAGATTGACCCAACTCTCTGTACTCTTAAAGACATGGAAAGGACATCCTGGGAAAGCACCCTGCATTTCCCAAGTCAGCCTGCAGTATTTCCAATTAACTAAGAACTTTAAAAAAAAAAATTAAAATTAAATCAACCAAATAATACGTATCACATGAAGAATGGCCAGATTTTCACATGCCAGAATATTCTGCTAAGTTGGAAACCCCAGTCCATTTCTGTAATTCCACCCATCACCAAAAAACTCAATGGACAAAACCTAATGAGTGAATAATTTCCCCGCATCGTTTGAAAATTCAGTATATAATAAATACAGGTTATGGTAAAATAGACAAGCAGAGCACCCAGTTCCAAGCCCAGCATTTCAGAAATGCCAGTCATATAGGAGCACATGCACCAACAAGATCCAGATAGGTCTGGATGTGCTCGCACACTTAACAACACGGTGTTCAGCCAGCTGTGATTTTCAGAGCAATGGTTGCTATCTGATGGCAAATTCCACCCTGGTAAAAAGATTCCTTCCTCTCCATTTGCCAAACAACATTTAAAGACAGCATTCCTGTAAACACCATTTACTTGGAGGTAATGCCACCAGTCACTGCAAATATTTTATCACCAATTAGCTGAAAAGGATTCAGAAAGAAAAGCCACGTTGTGGCTGCCACTGCTCAGGAGCTCTGAGCAGCCTGGGCAGAAATATCTGCTATGTTGAAGGATGCTACAATAGGTTTGCAAACTGTAGGCAGCTGAACCTCTTGCAAATGTTTTTTAAAATTAATTTGAAAAAAACATGTAGACTCTTTTGTCCCTGCAGGCATTACCACCACTCCATTGCCTATGCTAATGGCATTCCCCTGCTATTAAAATACATCCAGGCGCCAGGCAGACAATTGCCCCATTTTCCAGCCTATTTAACAAGCTGAAAACATAACTGTACTCATTCTTTATTTCCTTGCTACAATAAACTTGGAGGAAAAGAGGGTGAAACTTTCTGCGGGTAAGAATAATTATTTTTTTTTTTAAACAAAACAACCCAAACGAGTAGTTATCCTACTTAACACTCCTACTTTCAGGAAAATCCTAAAAATAATGAAATGGCCCTGACACTATTTACAGGAAGTTATCCTGTGAAATACCAAGTAATACAAAGAGCTAAAGGTTTTGGAAAAACAAAAACCAGAAGATCAGGAATTCACCCATTCTGATATTTTTACAAAAAACCAGACTAACTGATATTTAAAACAGATGATATTAGTATTTTCTGTATGGTTCATGAATTTGAAAGCAGAGCACTATGCATGTTACTACTCCGAATTTTAATTATTTCAAGCTTTTGGTGTTCAGACACAACATCAGATGATTGAGGCCACATCTCAAGGATCGAACCACTCACATTTCTCCATCATGTTATTACTAAGCTGAAACATCCCATTTCCATACTTTTCTCCTGTCCAGTAAAAAAAAGGATTATTTATATCACAGGTTCTGCTCCAAAACTAACAGGACTCCCCTCTTCCGCTGCCATTGATTAAACATTACAAAAAGACAAATAGCTGACAAATCCACTTTTAACACCTCTCATAGCTGTTAAGGGACTACAAATGTAGATTTTTGCTGATGCTGCTCCTTCGAAATTAGAGCTTTTCCTTCAGAAACCTTCAGTTCCTCTCTTGCTGGACACCACAGACAAGCTCTGACCACAAACACAGTTGCTAAATCATACAAGCTATTCAGTTACTTAACTACACATTAATTTCTGCAACTAAAGAATTCAGTGTATTAAACTGAGTTGCAGAACACCAAAGTCTAACCCTCCCT
Source organism: Lepidothrix coronata (assembly GCF_001604755.1). NCBI lineage: Eukaryota > Metazoa > Chordata > Aves > Passeriformes > Pipridae > Lepidothrix > Lepidothrix coronata. The sequence goes on from NW_016690385.1 coordinate 957,481, forward strand.
CTGATTTTTAAGACCAACTCTTTGTGTCTATCAAATATCTGCCTCTTCTCTGAACCCACAGACATATTCATCCAATCACCAACCTGGCAGAAAGACAACCAAATCAATATTTTAATTTGCCATAAAAGAAGAAACAAACATCCATGTGGAGAGTCCACCCACATTCATATAAGAAATTATCACAAAGTTCTTCTTACCCTCCTCTCAACCCAATAAGGGAAAAGTCCTTCTGAAGAAGTCAAGTTCTAAATGAAAGTTTGCACTGGATTGGTTAAAAGAGACATCCAAGGGTTGCCAAACCCTGATTAAAAATCCCCAAACTTCACAAGCACTGAAAAACAACATGCATATAAAATACTGTTAAATTTATTTACAGAATGCAAAAGAAAAATCTGGGTTAAAATGGTCGTGTTTCCCTCAACATAGCCAAGCAGGATTGCAGCAAGTATTGTCCCACAAACCAAAAAATGTTTCACTGGAGGAGTCCTGAAAGTCATAGGAAGGAATATTTTTAGTAGAAGCATCACATACAACTTTTTCGTTATAAGGTAAATTTTTATCTCGTCTAAACTGGGGAAAAAACAAGACTTAGTCAGCCCTGCTGGCAATGGTATCTTAAGGTTATCCATAATGACTCCCAGCTTGCCCTGGTAAAGAATCATAACCCAGCATGACACTCTTCAAAGCAAGGAATTCCTTAAGAATACTTTCCCTGTGAGCAATTTCATGGTGCAGCTGTGAGCTTCTGTAACAGACAATCACCAGTTCATTTCCTGAATATTCCAAAAGTGACACTTCCAAGGTAGCAACAGTGTCCACAGCAGCAGACTCTGCCAGGACTCCTGGCCAGGTTTTTTGCACACCAGCAGAGTTCAAGGGTTCAAAAGAAGCCTTGTGGCATCAGTGTCGTGGTGCTACAGAGAGAAGTCAGGAATGGGAGTCTGGAGCTTCCATCCCTGCTTCTGACTCTCTGGGTAATGGGAAGCAGCCCCATATCAGGACAGCAGAGCTCTGCTTCCTGCCCTCGACACTGCCGAGAACCTTTTCCCAGGTATTTGTACAGCACCAAGAACTACAGAAAACATTCACATTCTCCACACTGTGGCAGTGAAAAAATAATGACAAACTCCAGGAATAATGGCAGAACAATAAACACAAACCAGATTAACTGTGGTGTACTAAACTGCTCCATGTATTACACACAGGATTGGGGATGCCAAATAATGAATACCAGCATGAACAAAAACCAGTTTACCACCAAAACAGTCTATATGAGAACTATGGTTCAGTACATAAACATATTTTAGATGTCAAAAGAACTCTAAACATGCTCCAGGATACCCTTATTAAACCAATTTGATTCCTTTCCACCCCTAAAGCAAACATTCCATAAACGAGAAGCAATACTGAAATATCTCTTCATACCGCGTGCCGCTAAGACCTTTTCCATTTATTTCTTTGGTACCAGATTTCCTATTTTGGATATATATGTGCAAATAAAAATACAAAGGGCAAGTCACATGATAAGATTATGTTCTCCTGGAAATATTTCATCTTGTTCCAAGTAATATTTGCTATATAATATTTATCATTCTTGCTACAAGCATCGCAATTCCTCCCACTTTTACTCAGAATGGTGTGAACTGGTGAACAGAAAATACTCAAGGACTGTGACATGATACTGCTTCTTCATTTCTGTGCAAAAATGCTGCCACTGTAACCCATTTTTCTGAAGCGGATGCCAGGAAAACCTCAACCCCCCCTAAAAAGCAAATCTCAAATGAAACAGATCCTTGAGACTTGTACTAATTGCATCATACAGCAAGTTCATCCAATTCCTCACTTTCAGTCAGTCAAAAACCCCTGAGGCCCTGAAGTATTTTCAGTGCTAATGTGAGTGTTCCCACAGTAGGATTTTAAAACTTCTGCACACATTGATATTAAAACCTTTCTCAGGCTTACTGCCTACAATTTGCTATAAATTTACACAACAAACATTAGTAGTGTAGGTGCAAAGTCCTAGTGATGCTGGAAATATTTCATCATTAATATCTCTAACACACATAACATTCAAGTCTAATTCTACTATAAATACTGCTTGTTTTGTATTTAAAGACAGTAAGTTTACAGAATTAGTGTCCTCTTCAAGAGTCCTAAAAAATAATACATTGTTTTCACCTCTGCCTTGAAGTGATACGTATTTTAGGATCAGCTATCCAAAACAATTAATCAGTGCATATTTATTAATGATGAGGTGAAAGCCAGCACAAAATTCCCACTTCTAACTATTGATACCAATGAAGAACAGTGAAAACTGACTTGTAGGTCTTGTCTACACAAGAATTTTATGACAAAGCAGATTAGGGCAGGGATTTTAAAGCACAATAATTCTTCTGTACTAGAAATATCAACTGTATAGTCTAATTATTTGAAGTGCATTAAACAAAACCACATAAGAGAAACTGCTGCCAAACAGTAACAGTGTTCACAGGCAAGAAGTGTGGCATAGCAATTCCAGGCTTCCATACACCCAGGGATGACACATGTGGCTGATCCCACATGTGCAAGAAGCATGACTTGATCAAAGATATTTTTTTTTATTCGTGTAGTTCTTTATCAGTTTTCCGAAACATAAATCAAGACTCAACAGGTATGGATTTGGTATAATGCATTAGGTTGCTAAGTTCTTAGCCAGGACTTCAATGTGCCATTCATTAGCTGTTTCCAAACCTTTCATTTCCTTATGGATGTATATTTTCTCCTGTTTGCCAACAACAGATTTTTCACTATATTACCCTGAGAGAGTGAGAAATGACATATTTTTTCCTCATTCTTTCCCATATTCTTAAACTGGACTTAAATATTGGAGGAAAGTGTAAATGTTACTATAAAATCAGTACAGGTGAGTACTCACTGCTTACAACACATTCTGCAAGCACAACTCCTTCTTAGTGTTTTCCTTCACTATTTTCTCAATAACAAGATTATGCTTTTAAAACGCTGTTTATAACTGAAAGACCAGTTCCCAAATCTCTTATTTTTACATGAGATAAATACAAAATGATAATCCTCCTTACTGTATGAACACTTCCTTAAATCTTACCAGCTTTCACTGTGGTCTTCTAAAACCAGCCAACTTGAACCCTGAACATATGAGAAATCAGTATAACCCCAGTGAGAAGTATAGGGAAAGAAGAGGAATAAGAGTAATGAGTATCAAGCATCTCATTGTAAACTGGATTTCTGCAGTTTACAATAACCCACATTCAATAATGTTTATGGCCATGATAACATTCAAAAACCAGCAAACATGCATATCATACAGATGGTTACTTCATCTAAATCCCACTCCCGAAGTCCTGAAAAGAACCCAGAAAAACATTACAGGTGCCACTTACAGATAAAATAGTTGCACATTACCTACTCCAGCACTGAACATCTGCTCATAAACAGCACAGGCTTCCTGTGGCCTTTCCTCCACGATTGACAAGTCAGAAACTAGTGACAAGCCTTTAAGATGTCTGGCTTATAATGACATCATTGTCTACCTTCTATTGCTCAGCCTTTTTTTTTTTTTTAAGTACAGATCCATTGTACCATAACCTTGAATAGCTGTTTCCATCACAGTGGTAAGAGTTACAAACACAGAATTGCAGTAGTCATTTCTTCTCCCTAATTTATCTTTTCCATGACACAGCAGTTAACCAAATGGGGTTCATAAATTTTTGTTGCTAACAAGTGCAGAATGATTTAAACTGGGAGCTGTTGAAATACAGTCTATAATATAGTTCATGAACTAAACCAGAGATGAGACTGAAAGCAACACTAAGTACTAATGTATCACTGAGTACTAATGTATCACTGACCCAGGTGCAGCTGGGAAAAAAAACAAACCAAAAAACATCAAGGTCATATTTGCTTAAGAAACCAATGACCATTCTGGGAAATCTCCACTGGCATGTCCTGGTTGCAGCTGGGATAGAGTTAATTGCCTTCCTAGTAGCTGGCATAGTGCTGTTTTGGATTTAGTACAGGAATAAGGTTATAGAATCATAGAATCCCAGAATTGTTTGGGTTGGAAGGGAGTCAAAGCTCATCCGGTCCCACCCCCTGCCATGGGCAGGGACACCTTCCATTATCCCAGGTTGCTCCAAGCTCTGTCCAACTTGGCCTTGGACACTTCCAGGGATGGGGCAGCCACAGCTTCTCTGGGCAACCTGTGCCAGGGCCTCACCACCCACACAGGGAGACATTTCTTCCTAATATCCCATCTGAACCTACTCACTGTCCCTGTGAAGCCATTCCCTTTTGATCTGTCACTCCAGGCTCTTGTAAATAGTCTCTCTCCATCCTTCCTTTAGGCTGTGGGCTCCCTTCAGGTCCGAAGGGATAAATACAATGCTGACAACACACTCCTGGTTGGTTGTTGCTGAGCAGTGCTCACCTGAAGCCAAGGACTTCCCAGTGCCCCAGGCTCTGCCAGTGAGGAGGTGCACAAGAAGCCAGGACAGCCAGGTGCACAAGAAGCATGTCCAGGACAGCTGACCTGAACTGGCCAAAGGGATATTCCACAGCACAGAATGCGGTGCTCAGTGTAGAAACTGGCCACTGATCCCTGCCTGGGGACAGGTTCTGCATCGACAGGAGGTGGTGAGCACCTGTATTGTGCAGCACTTGTCTTTCTTGGGTTTTATTTCTCTCTCTCTTTTTGTTGTCTCCCTTTTCATTACTGTAATTATAATATTTTATTCCAATCATTAAACTGTTCTTATCTCAACACACAGGTTGAGATATTTTTATTCTGATTTTATTCTGATTCTTCTCCCCATTCCAGCAGGGCAGGGGACATGTAAGTGAGCAGCTGGGTGCTACGTGGGTTCTGGCTGAGGTTAAGCCACAATAACATACATCTCCTGGGAAGTTTAAAAGCATTTGTTTTAAACAGTATGTGATTTGTCTATAAACAAAGATATATGTGTTCATACAACATATAAGACAAAGACATTTTAATATTACTTGACACTGCAGTGAGTGCCCACAGAGATAAGAGGATCCTTCACTTTATAAAAAAATTATTCCTGAACTCCTGGACATGACTGGAATATTGGAAACTCTCTGTAGAACTCTGTGTGTCAGACAAAGTGAACGAGGATACAGAAATACAGACAGGACCACTGCTAGAACTGCATGAGCAGCATGCCAGGCACTTCACTGGAAAGCTCAAGGATAATTTCTAATTTCAAGACTAAGATTAACTTCAAGCTGTTAGTATCCACTTTAACAAAGGGTGAAGTCTGGCTGGTGCCATTTCAACTAAAGCTGACACAAAAAAGTGCAACTTCAGGGACTGCTCTTCCTCTCAGCAGCTCTTCTTACTACAGCTTTTTGGTGTGTGATTCACACAAGAGGACAAGCTCAGAGATAGCACAAGTTAGAAGCTGCAGAGTGGCATAAATCTAATTAAGTCTAAGTGGTAAGACTAAAGGAATGTAAATTAGAACCAGATACACATCAGCTTCCTTACATGCAAGTTGCACTGAATCAGACTTCCTCTGGATTCTCCAGATCCAGCGCAATATTCCTACCCCATGGAACTCAAATTCAAACTAGAGTCTCAGGGAATAGTTAACCAAAAAGAATGCATTTAAGCTTAAGAACATTGAGAATACATATTCATAAGAACATTGAGAATACATATTCATAAGAACATTGAGAATACATATTCATAATATATTATAAAATGTAGGCAAAGCAAAATAGGTTAAGCTTTTGACTTTTCTGAAAATATATGTTAGTTTGCAAGAGAAATCCCCCAGGCCAAATTCACAGTTGAAACCATTTCCTCAAGGAGTTCCATTGCTGTTCATTTTACCAGCAATAGTCAATAACTGTGGCAATCAACTAAGTCATCCATCTACAGTGAGACCAACAAAAACTTGGTAGTTATCCAGCAGCAAAGTGAACATGAAAGAACAGCAAAACCAATATTCATTATAAGGCTAAAAGCCAGTAACACAGAAGAGCTCATCAGGGTATGAAACCTTCATTTTATAGACTTCTGAAAGGGTGAGCTACTGCTTTCTTGACTATTTGAATACATACAAAAAATCTGGGACTTGTTATCCAAATATGCTGTATTTTTTTACTTTGTGATTACTTGAGTGAGTTGATTAACAACAGTGCATCAATTATTTTATTTAACATTCAATACAACTGCTTTTCAAAAACACATGCAGAATAAAGGAACAAAGATCAAAAGAAGAAAAGCTGAATTCATCTTGAAAGGTGATTTTAGGCACAGAAGCTACACACAAAAGCAGTTTGAAATCCAAAATACCATTTTGCTAGTCGGTACCTCTTGAGGCTGATAGCCAAGATGCACACACTCCCTGAGTGCTTACACTACTCGGAAAAACCTGGCAAAGACATTTATCAGTGAGCATGCAGGTAACAATTTGATCTACAAAGCAGCACTGCAGTTTGGCAGAACTGAAAACGTTATTCCAACATTAGTTAACCCACCTGAAACTCTTATAATGAATATTAAAAGCAAAAATATTACCCAAATGATGGGCTGCCACTGACATCACTGTTAAAACCCTGTTATCACCTTTTACTGGCAGTGAAAGGAAAATGAACTGCTCATTACTAATGATAACAGTCTACCTGGTAGTTTGTATGAACTGAAATCTTTGCAACCCACTCATGCCCACACAGTTCTGTATTCTTAAATGAGAACAAGTCTAACCAATACCATTAGGGAGGGTGAGTTTTCAAACTGGCCTTAGTTTGACATAGTTCCATCACAACTTTTTGTCTACTCACAATGCATATGCAATTGGGAAAAGAGGGGCACCTTCACGTGAATTGGTAAGTAATTTTAAATAACAGGAATGATTCTGTCTTGCACACTAACCGATTTAAATGCAACATATTGGGTTTGCACCTGAGGAAGACAACCTCTGAAGGGTTCTTGACATTTTTCTACACATCTTTGATTCAGCAAAATACCAAGATTGATAGAGCCAACATCTAGGCTGACACACAATGCAAATGTAATGATCTGGATCCAGCAAAGCAGAGAGCTAAATCACAGACTTACGTTTCTCATCATCAGCATGTACTAGAGATGCTGCTCTCGACAGCACATCCAATGGAGTCTCCATTCCTCCCTGGATCCTGCAAAATTCAGACCCAAAGTTACAGATAGGAAACTCAGAATCCTTAACATACCAAGTGCTGCATCACCTGTTCAGAGCATACATACATCAGGTTTTACAGAAGGAATGAAAAAGAGCATGACAGCAAAAAGAATCAAAAATCTAAGTTTCTGCTGTTCTTTTCATGTTATACCAGCACAGGACTTGTTAAAACTAAGTAATTGCTTAGTTTTGAAAACAAGGAAACACTGGAATTAGCTTTCCCACCAACTACTTGCCCAAACAAACCAGAAGACCAAATTCTCAAGTACTGAAGCTGATGACTGCTGCTCACAAATGTTGCAGCAGGGTTATCTACTGCATGTTGTAAGTGCTTTTTTGTCCCACATGCTGGCCTTCCATCCCAATAAAGAGCTACTTGAGACACTATCCAAAGATGCAACTCATTTGCAGTGAAGGTGACAGCTGGCCTGACTACCTGAGCACGAGACTGCTTTAGAGCCACAGGATTCAATAAACTCCATCTCCACACTCCTGTGTCCAAGGGAGAATCATTCAAAGTTTATAAGCCATTTACTAATGAATATATAGCTGAACTCTGGGTATGTGAATATACAACAACACAGAGAACTGCAACCTGTATAATTACACACCTCAATAGCTGCTTCTCCCCAGTTTTAGCCCCTTGCAACACATAATTCCCATACACAAAAATTTCATCTTACCACATTAAAAATGGACATTTCAGCACTGTATCAAGCAACAGACTCTCCCATTAAAACCAATGATTGCACTGCAGCTCACATAAGCTTCTCAAAGCTTCACATAGATGGCTTTCCAAGAAGTTCCAATAGGAAATTCCAAAAATATGAAAGGGAAATCAAGGAAGAGAATAACGTGCTGTCAAGTTGCTTTTATTAAAAGGCCAGCAACTTATATGTGTTTTTAAACAAGAAGGCAACAGCATAGGCAGAACTGTTAAGAAAAAAAAACAGAGAAAGAAAATCTTGGAACAGCTAACAGTTTTGTTGGATTTCTTCCACCAAAAACTTAGCATGATCTTCTATCACAAAAACTGTTTACTGTAACTTACTTTACAGTATAATCTTAAAAAAAAAAAAAGAAGGTAGTGGCAACTACAGAAATCTCAAACACATGTATAACATGTACAAAGACTTAACAACAAGCATATGTTTGGGAAGCAATTTCCTTGACTTTGCACTAAAACAATAAACCTCACTGTCCTCCCTCCCTCTTCCTAAATAACGTCAAAGATTTTAATCAAAGGTTTTAAAGCATAAGAGAAAGGATTTTGAAGTATTTGTAAGTTTAAAAAATATATTTTTAAGTTTAAATAATTAAATCCAGTAATGTTTCCACAGAACTACACAAGAGAAAAACTTGAAATAACAAAGCATAGCACTTGAGGATTAAAACGTGCACTTTCCCTCCCTGTCATCATCAGCTTTTGCTCAAGAACAGTATTTTAACTAAGCTGTAAGTCAATTAACTCTTTCATTTAAAGATAGTACCTGTGGGCAAGAGGTTTTAGAAAATAAGATCTGAGCTTCTTATTTTACTATTAAATATTTCTTCATATCTTGTCTGGCCACATTCTCCTCCAAACCAAAGCAAATATTTGGCAGACCGTGTTTGCTGGAGAAGCCTTCAGCATCATTCCACTTTGATCCCTTAGACCTTAATGCTTAGTTTCTTTCCTGCTTTTTGTTTTCTTGGACTTCAAAATAACACTTTATTTCTCCCCAGACTGTTGATTACTGACCCTCTTACACAAATTCCTCTTAACAGAGCAAAAATTCAGTCAGAAAAATTACTAAAATATGTCTGATCAGGTGATGCAGCTACACCAAACTGAAGGCTAACTCGTGATTTAGTGCTAACTTTGTCTTAAATTTCAAAGACAGCAATGCAAACCCTTTTAGTCAACTCTTTAGGAAAAGAAAAACAAAAAACCAAGCACCTCTTGATAAAGAACAACGCAAAGGATAGTAAAATGTTTTTTATTGACAACAAATTGCCTTTTTTCTTTAAGTTTTTCAGCAAATTTCAAGTAATGGGAGTAGCAGATGCCCAAACCCTTTCCGGAACATGTTCCTAGTAAAAGAATTAGCTGGTGACAGAAATCCACATTGAGAGAAGGAAACAGGAACCAGGTCTTAATTCTATTCAGGAAATTAGACACTTCAAAAACAACTTCACTAAAAGTGGGCTCTATATAATTTTGCACCTTTGTATATTATTCAAGTCCATATCATGAGAGAGCTGCTGAGATGCTCCTCTAAAATTAAGGCCTTGTGCAGAACACTGAGCTCATCCAAGAGCTGCTTTGAAGAGAGAGCTGCAAATCCCACAGTGCAATACCAAGTATTCTGGGATTTTTTTAAACACACTGAACACATTCACAGTTATGAAAGTTACCTTCAAGGAGATATAAACTTCCAGATTATTTTCCAAACAATATTAAATATCCCTCTATCTCTAAATTAGACTAACAAGCCAGTGATAACACTTTAGAAAGTAATAAAGGTTGCCTATGAGAATGAGAGAGAAGGGATCTTCTCTTAGACTGCTCAAAGCTTAAAAACCTAATTTGATCTGGGCAAGGTCAGCAACTGATACAGCTTTGCCAAGGCTGCCTTCAGAGAACAGCCCAGCCATCCTCAGGAGGAGTCACGTTTCGGAAATAAAGACCAGGACACTTTCCAGGGTTCCAAAAAAAATTAAAAAAATAAAAAAGTGAGTTAAAAAGCAGACTCCTGACAAAATCCAGCTAATTCTCTGTGTGACACAGAAACCTGTCTATGCAGAAACCAGCCTGCATGAATGTTGGACTTTCATGAGTATCCCCATCAAAAACCAACTCTATCTTATGTGTAAGTACTGCTCTGCACCCCGATCTGGTAAGGGAAAACAACTGACCAGTGAAATACAAGAACACAATTGAACTTCCTCTGGCTAAATCTGATTTAAACTATGGAAACAGTTTCCCAAATAGCTTACTTGTTACAATCCCTTAACTGTTAGATTTAAAGAGACATGAGCCAAAAGCACTTTTACAAACATTCAAGATATTTTTATCTACTGTAATTTGAAATATTAGTTTAATATCTTACTCAGTCCTTTTATTTATCAGCTACTGCTCCCATTCAACATGCCCCTACTCTGTCCTCTCACCTACACTGCAGTACAGAAATATTCTGGAAAGCAGTAAAGACACAGAATGTAAAATCAGAGGTACAATGTCTGGAAGACAAATAAGTTACTAAACACTGATCTACCTGTAATTTTTTTATGCAGCATTTGAAACACGCAACACCCATTAGTGTAACAAAAGAGCACATTTTTTCCCCCTCTCCTTTTCACATTTTTGAAAATTCCAGGTACACATGGAATACTCTCAGCAATGTCTGCTAACTTTTTTTTTTTTTTAAGACTATGGAGAAATTAAAGCTTTTGAAAATGAAGATTGAAGTGATTTCATGGATTTATACAGCACCTTCCAAGCACCCGGAAAAGCATTCGTGGAAAAATCCTAAAGTTGCTTGTTTGAAATTAAGTAAACAGCACTCAGCCTGAACAGAAAGACAATTATTTAATCTCACCAAAGTTATATTCAGGGTACGTCAGGAATGATTTGAAATAAAGAGAAGAACTTTATATTTGACTTTTTAAAAGGGGGAATAGCAAAGAGAGAAAGAAAAGAGAAACATGAAAGATGATGTTTGGGCAGTACTCATTAAGGAGATATGATGGCTTTTGTCTAGGATGGACTTTACCTTGGAGCTGAAGTAACAAGTTAGATGATAGAAACAAGGACAAAGAGTGATGAGGACAACAGACATGCTGAGCAGGTAAGGAAAAAAAAATCAGAAGAATTTTGACCCAGTTTGGATATGAAAAGCCAAAGTAAAATCACAGCCATGAGGATGACTGGATTCTAGGTGTGACTGACAGAACAGCCACTGCAAACACCTTCCTAAGGAACACCTGAAAGAGTTCTCTCAAATGTGTCCAGTGTGAACTAGAGACAGACAAGGAGAAAAAGGCTGAACCTTCTAATGATTGAGAGAAAAGTCTGGTACTTGAATTGCCATCCGGTGAAATTATAGAGATAACTTTAGAGGGAGAAAAGGAGGGTTAATAAACAAAGCCCATTGTAACAATGACAAAGTGATTCAAAATGTCAAGACACTCGAGAAACAATCAAGACTAAAGTGAACCGAGTGTAGATAAACACAAGTACAGGGAAAACAAGATTAATTGAAAAGTATGGTCAAACAGGTCAAAAGCAGCTCCTACCTGGGGAAATACAGGCACAGTCCTGCCCAAATTCATAACCAGAAGTACCTATAGAGAGAGACTCAGTTCATTTCCATGAGAGAGAGCAAAACTGAAGAGGAAATCCAGGCACAGCTTATCAGCACGACCAGTAAGTCCACAGAGGAAAGGAAGATAAAGCAGCAGTTTGATGCAAAATAGGTGAATACCTTTTATTTTTTATTATAGGAGAGAGTAAATCAGATTTGCAACATGAATGAGAATAATGATGAGCACAGTATGTGTCTCAAATAGACACAATAAATTCCTTCAACTGCACTTAGATCAAAGCTTCTACTTGTTGATACATGAATCCTGTGTTGAGATACCCATGTGAAATGTTAACTGCAAGTACTCAGTGTAGGTCATGACTATGGTTAGTACTGCTCATCTCCTGCATTTACAATCCATTGTCCTCAGAGTGAGTTCAGGCCAAGTATGGCCAAGGAATCTTCAAAATATCACTTTCTTTAAAAAAAAAATTAATTATTTATTCACTACTTTGAATTTTTTTAACCATGGTTGTTTTGCATGTGGAAAAAGTGTTTGATCACGCAAATCTTCAGGCAGAAACAACAATTTAACTCATCACACAGAAAATTATAAGCTTAAAGCAGAGCTTCGGCATTTTACCTTGTGCCTTTTGTTGCCTTGTTGCATAAAAACTCCTTAACAAAGTAACATTCTACAAAGAAATCTATTAGCAATGGTGTTTGAATTAAAAGCTAACCTAAGAAATTAAAGGTAGAGAAGTGCAACCTGACCATGTCTTGTATCTATCTGCAAGACCACTCAGTCCATCCTACATGTTACACACTCCGCTGCAAACCTATTATGAAACATTTAACTACAGCAGATAGAACTGAAGGTCCCTTTTATAATAGAAAACTTTCAAATGTTTCTGAGAACAAACAAATTAACTAATGTAATACGGAGATGCTGAGAAGGTTATCAGAGCTACATATATGTAAATAAGAACCTGACACTTTATTGTGTGAATGCTCTTAATTAATATGCCCCCAAGAGTCTGTATAATGATTTTCTACCCTGTTTTAGCATCCTGCACCAAAACACCCCATTCTTGTTCCCCGCAGTATGCTGGGGATGCTGGAGATCCAGCAACAACTGTTCCAGCCCAGTTATTTACTTAAAAAATGCAAACCTTGAGAACTGATTACTGCTGATCGCATCTGGGGAACACATAAGACAGCCTGACATTGCACTGCTACAGATTGAATAAAAAAAATCTCTCTACAAATGGAATATACAAGATACAGAGTCAAAAACCTTCCCAGCGCCCTTGGGACTCATTCTAGAAGGTTTCACCTCTGCTACTGATGTGACCCCAGGGATTTTCTCTGTAGGAAAAGCACGCCGTGCGGGAGCCCACGTGTGAGTCGGGGACGGCAGGGACGCAGCGCCCGCTCGGTCCCGCTGCTCGTGACACCCGGGGTAGGGGCTCCTGGGGGGTATTTCCTCCCCGTTCCCGTTCGCCGGGACCTGCGGCACCTCGGGCACCTCCAGCCGGCGAAGCCAGTCCCTGTCGGGACAGCCTCGCTGCTCGGGCGGGCCCGGCCCCGCCGGCAGCGCTCGGAGCCCCCGCGGCCGCTCCGAGGTGGTTCCGCGGCCCCCCCGGGAGGCTCCGCTCCGCCCGCCCCGGGGAAAGTCCCGCAGCGCGGAGAACGCGCCAGGGCAGCACCTGCGCCCGCCCCCGCCCGGCCGCTCCCCCCTCACTCACCGGCGCTCCGGGCGGCGGCGGGGCAGGGCGGCGGCAGGAGGAGCGCCGGCAGCGCGGCCGCGGCGCCCCCGGGCCGGGCCGGGCCGGGCCGGGCCGGGCCGGGAGTGGCGGGAAGGGGCGGCACTGGCGGCCCGGCAGCGGAGCGGAGCGGAGCAGGCGCGGCGAGCCTGGCCCCGCTCGCTCGCGGGCCCGGGGAGGAATCCCAGGAATGAGGGAATTCTGCGCCGAGCAGGTGGGGAGCGCGGGGCGGTCCCATTGGCCGAGCCCGCTATGACGTCACCGTAATTAGGGTAATGATGAGCTGACGTCACATCCTCGCAGGTAGGGAGCGCGCGCGCCAGGCTCCGCCCCGGGGAGGGGCTCGCGGGGGCCGAGGTCGAAGGGCCACCGGTTCGAACCCCGAGAAAGCCGGGAACGCCACACCGAGGAACAGGAGAACAGGGAGCGGGGACAACGCCGCCGGTCTGTGCCTGCTTGACTCCGACTCTGGTTTAAAAGCTTTTCTGAAACTACAGGCAAACAACAAAAAATTTTTCTTCACAACGCACTTTTTTAAAAGCCGAAGTGCGCCACTTGCGTTTCAAATTGAAACGCGCCGTCACTCAGCATCTCACTAACAGGCTGAGCAGCCACACGCACAAATGACGAGGAACAAGCGTTTCAGAGCCTGGGGTAACGTACTACAGCCGGGCTGAAGGATTGGGGGCTAACGTCCACGTATTCCACACAATTTGACGATAATTGGTCTGAACAGATCCGTCACTTTGTTTCCTGTTTACTGCTCGTACCGCAGCAGATTTTTACAGAATCCCTTCTTGCACTCGATATGACTCATTCAGCCTCCGGAGGAACTGCCACCAGTCAGACGTGTGTGAAACTAAAGCTGAGCCATCGCCATGGTCAACGAATCGCTCTCGTACTCTTCCATCTCCAGAGCAGGAGCTCCCACGTGCAACTGCAAAAAGTCTGAATGTCTGCCAGGAGCCAGAACGATCCAGTCCCTCAGCGCTGGACTACTGGGAAAAGCAAGAAACACACCTGTTCTCACCATCCCAGCACTCCCTGAACACCAGCACATCCTCATTCCCCTTGCCTTGCAGCAGCACTCATTCCAAGTTTGTCATTCCCAAGATTCAAGCAATTTAGGAGCACATTTTGCCTGTTTTGAGTAATGTTATCAAAAACAAACTGGTTTGGAACAGCTTGTGTATTTGAAAGAGCCACTTCTCAGAAGCCAAACTAAGACTATTCCAATGCACTCTGAAGAACCCAGGAATGCTGTTTGTGCAACAGGCATTTAATTTGCAGAAATTAATTACAGAAAAGTAATGGGAAAGTGCTGTACTGATCTTCTGGTGTCCACATGAACATCAGTTGTCATGTAGAGAAACACGTCCAATAATTCTGCATTTTACCTTCACAAGGATCTGAGGGTGCTTTGGGCAGCTCTTGGAGTGCACTGCAAAGGGAAAGAATTACAGAATGTGCTGAGTTGGAAGGGACCCACAGGGATCATCCAGTCCAACCCCTGGCCCTGCCCAGACCCATCCCCAAAAGTCACCCCCTGTGCCCCAGAGGATCAGCCAAACCCTTCTGGAGCTCTGGCAGCCTTGGGGCTGTGCCCACTGCCCTGGGGAGCCTGGGCAGTGCCCAACCAGCCTCTGGGGGAAGAACCTTTTCCTGAGATCCAACCTAACCCTGCCCTGACACAACTTCAAATCAGTGTGAACCCCACAAAGAGCCTTAGGGCTGCAGATTTGGGGTGGAACCCAAAAAGAGCAACAGAAATGCCGTGTCTCAGTGGAATTCTGCTCATGGTATTTCTCCCACCCAGCTCCTCCTCCCCTCAGTGTGACAGACACACACACTATTATAATAAATGCATAAGTATATAAATGGCAGCACAACTGTCTGTGTTTTCTCAAGGAAAAAAAAAAAGTACCAAGGCACAGCAAGGTTTATTTTAGATCCTGAAACTGGGATTGGTGCATGAAATGGTGGAGGGAGCACAGCTCCCACATGTCACCAGAGGTGCAGCCAAAGCAGCAGCCTGGCCAAGTGGTGTGGGAGGCTGCACGGAAGGGAACGGCCGGGGATGAACCCACACACCCTGCACTTGGATTCCTTGAAAGATTCAGATCCCATGAAGGGCCTGTGCTGTCCAGTTCCCATTTAAAGGTCTATCAAAATCATGCAAGAATAGCTGACACTGAAGTATTTTCATATCCTTGCGTGGACAGGTCATAAGATCTCCAGGCCACCAAAAGCTAGCCAAAAATGTATTCCAAACATTAAATGAAATCCAGATTTAGACTCCACACACTCAGTATACCTAATAGAAACATTTCAGTTGCTAAAAAACTGAAAGGCATATAGTCTCATAATAATAATAATAAACATAATTTTATACATATTTTTAAACCTTTGTCTATGACATTTATACCAATATATGGTAATATTTATATTTTTTAAAATTATATAGTATTAATAGACTACTGAAAAATATTTTCATTACCAGCTAACAAGAACAGAATTTTGATGATCTAATATTTGGAAAAATACTAGTCATAATAATCTAAAACTTGAGAAAAAAAAGATATCAGAAAAAAAAATGAAATACGGAAAACAAACCCACAGGCACTGGGAAAAGATCTGAACTAGACATTGGTACACATCACGAGAATTAATTGCTGCAGACTTTTTAATATGCATCTTTAAGAAAAAAGTCTGCCACTCCTGTTTATAACTGCTGGAGGGAATAGGTAGGAAGGGTTTCTTTGTTTAATGACACAGAGCTCCTGGGATGAGGAGGAGCTTGAAAAAGGAGAGGTCAAAACCAGCTTTTCATCCTTTGGATATTCTATTACAGCTCCCAGCAAAAGTTTTACAACAGGATATTTACTAAACATCTAAAGAGTCTGAGGAACATCAGCCTGCTGGGAACAGTGACCCTGTGCATTCCCATACAGACACTGCTGGTGCAGACAGACAGACTTCCCCACTGAAGTGAGCTGTAAACACTTGTTAAAACAAAAAGAATGAAGGGCAAGTTGTCAAACACTGGAAATCTTCGAAAACAGCATAAGAAAATCTTGTTGAAGCTGCTGAGTTCAACACAGGCTAATGTTCAGCGAAGCCACTCAAAAGGCAAATTCACAAACCAGTAAAGCAAACCCAGCCTTGGGTGATGAATGGGATTTTGTTTTGCTCAGCTGTTAAAATTTGTTTTCATTTTTGCATGTACTTTCTAACTGAATGATATCAAAGGCTCTTTGCTGACTTGGATACCAGCAAAAATATACTTTCCTGAAACCCAAAAAGCGATTGAGACAGCTGAGGGTTCCTAGCTGAACTAAAACAAAAGTAGTGCTTGAAGCCTTAGGTAAGGCACCTAAGATATGATGCAAATCCTGGGACAGACTCCAGTTGCTACTCCTGTTCCAAATGTGTATTAATCACCAAAAATTAGTCACATTCTCCAGACGGTATGGCCACCGCAACAGAAGATTTAACCCCTGCGTGAGGGAGCCGGTATCGTTCCTGACGGTGCATCTCAGGTGCCGCAGGATCGATGTCTCCCGACTTCTCCTGCTGTGGATGTGCCAGTCACACAGAGATCTGCCACATCCCCCAGGCCCACTGAGCTCCTCAAACAATATGTTAGCACAGGGGCACAGAGAGACACCAGTATTTCACAAGCACCAAAAGCCGCCAAGTCATTTCTAAGTATGTTTTGAGAGTTACCACTGTTTCACAAAGTGTTTTAACACTTTTTTCTTCTTTTTAGTATAGAAGAAAGAAAGAATCCGAAACCAGAGGGGGAAACCTGTATACTAGCAAGTGCAGTTGCAGTCTGCAGGGAGATCTGATGGCCCAGTTCTACAGACCCTACTCAAACATTAATCTTGTAATTACTATTGAAATTAAGCCTGACATCTGTTCCATGACCAACCAAGAAAATAAAACATTTTCACCATACCAAGAGTTGGTTAAAAATGCCTTGGGCAAGTACCTCCCTCCACGTGGGTCCCAACAGCAATAGCCTTATTATTGTGAAAGTCTGCAGTGTTCAGCAGCCACGGGTGCTCCATGTGCAAAGGGACTCCAGCCTGGTTTGGTAAACTATTTTTGACTGATTTCAGCTTCTAAGAGTTGCAGCAGGGGGCACGTGTTGTGTGTTGCTTCAATCAACAATACAAGTGTAGAGCTACAAAGAGATGGTTTCTTTTTCTTTAGGTGCCCATCTAAGGAAGTAATTTGCCAACTGGTATCACTGCATGTAAGAGAGGAATTTATGGAAGTTCTTCCAGTTTCTTACTGCAATCTCATTTAGTTTTTCGAACAGCAAGGATACAGTTATGTCTGTTACAACGGAGAGGAATGCATGAAGTTACCTTGAGTCTGAAGAGAAGCCCAAGACATACTAAACTTTGCATGAAGATGATTAAGTTGGTGCCAAAAGCAAACACTTTCCCCAAAGCTATCACAAAACACCATTACTTGTCAGCTTAGTAAGGCATGTCATTGCTTCCCAATCTCTGTCAGTACAACTACAATGCATGCTTCCATCTATCCACACATTCTTTTAATAAAACAGGTTGATTTTACACCAAATGACAGCAGCTTTTAAAATCATATCTCAAAACACATTTTATCACACACAAGTTATGCAGCCTCTGAAAAAAACATCTTTTCTTCCATGTTAACACTCCTAAGCTCTGAATCTAAAACTCTTCCCTGCAAAAATCTGGGTTCATTTGCACTGCATCTCAAAGCTACCTTATATAAAAACATACCCAAAATCCAAAACACTGTGTAATATCAGACTTAAAAAGACACTTTAAATTTTTTTGAAGATAGTTTATTATTTCATTACACCATAATGTGTTAAATTGCAGTAATTCCAGACAGACAAGTTGATCCAAACTGTAAGTTGATGGAGATGGTTATTTATTACCTGCTTCAAGACAAAGCTTGTCCTCTTCATAATTGTCTGCCTCATCATCCAAAGGCAGATTAAAAGAGACAGTATAATTTCAGTTGGAGCAGGGTCATAACACCAGCATAATCTTCAAGCAAACAATGAGATACTTTCAGACTAAAACAGAAATATGAACACCACCAACTCTGTTCTTTCAGAACATTTAACCACAGGTACTTTTTCCTTGCTTTGTTCTAGGAAAGATTCCACCCTATGGATGTTCCCATAAAATGAAGATGGTCAAGATATCTGAGAAAAAAAAAAGTTAAAAATGAAGGACTGTCAGATTAACAAATTAAAAGCAAGCTTTGGTCACACCCACTGTTTTTAATTTGTCCAAGTTTTGTTAAACACTGATAAAAAGACCACAAATGGTTCACAGAGAGACTGAATGATGAGCTCAGTGTAAAAAAAAGGTCAGTATAACCATGATACACAAATGTAGATAAAGATTCAAAACAACCTCTTTACTGTACACTTTTTTCTTGTGCAACAAACACATACATATAATAGATTTAACTCCCTATTAAATTTGTATCCTTTCAAATAGGTCAAGAGGAACTTTAGTTCCACTGGGATCATTAAAATCATGGGCTGGTTGCAATTCATGATAAGATGCCAATCTGTTTTTCTGAGTTTCCACACTAACTTATTGTAAGCTACATAATTTCTATACATTTCGAGGTTATAAGGAAAGGTTCTTTAGTCACCTGAATTTCTTCTAAACCAGCAGTAGGTGACTGGATTAGAGTAACATGCCTGCCTAAAGGAACTGGGCACCAGGAGACTGTCTAGGCCCTTAGGAATATCCATCCATCAGCTGTCCATGTGTCATGGAATCACACCATATTGGTCAAAGGTTGCACTCAAGGATCCTGGAGGTCTTTTCCAACCTAAATGATTCTATGATTCTATAATACAAGTAACATGTTTTCAATTTTATACTGAAAATTAGTCACAAACTCTAGATAAGGAACAGAGGAGACATTCTTTAAACAACAAAAAGAAAAGCAGAAAAACCCAGAACTTTAAAAGCACCTGTGCAAGTACAACCCTTAAATATAATCCACTTTAAAATGTAAGCATTTTAAGCACAGTGACCATCTACTGTTGTCTGTACAAACTCACCTTCAAACTATGAAATTGCTGCTGACTCAGTCTTCTGCTTGGCAAGTCTAACCCAAGGATGCAGGCTCAAAGTTAACCAGGAGTGTGCAGAATGTGTACCATCTCCCCACCTAGGATTTATGCCCCAACACCAGACTTAGGAGGCAATGAGGGGAGAAAAAACAGAGGGAGGAAAAAAAAAAGAAAAAAAGAAATAGTCTAGAATTTATTGTGCAAATAATTTGGTTTTCAAAAGCCTTGCCCCAGGCTGTAATGCCAAAGCACTGTGACAATATCATGAGACAGACATTGGGAGGCTGCTTTATGTCAGCTCTGCCCCCTGTCCTGCACCACTTTTCAAAACATTTTAAGGAGCCAAACTTCTTGGCTCTCACTGCTGTCTCATACAAGGAGTGAGCCAGACATTTCACCACTGCTAAGAGCAAGACAGCTTGAGGATGGCAACATTAAAAGAACAAACCAAAATCACAAACAAAACAAAAAAAACTCCATTGAATGTCCCCCCCCCACCACCTTCATGCTTCGATACCAAGGTTTGGAGAAGCTTTGGCAGGAAGCAGAGATTAAAAAAATAATCCTCTCTGTGGGAGCAGAACCTTTCAAATTTACCAAGTATTTCATAGAGCTAGATAGATTCCATGTAGAGAAGTAATACAAATTAATTAAATAAATGAGATATTTTACCATTTACTTGGCCTATTTAACCAGTAGGGGAGGTATCTTAAACATCAGGCTCGAGTCTTTCAGAGCAGGTCTCACAGTACAACAAAAGCAAGTGAAGGAACCAAAAGACACAGTTTTTGGTTTGTTTTGTTTTTAAAGACTGTCCCCTGTGGTTGCAAGCTCCCAAGAATCAAATTCTATTCAAATTCAAAAGCAGGAGGAATCCTCTATAGCCATGACACTTGCATGAAGTTTCAGTCAGTTCAGAATATTGCCTTTACAGCTACAGTATCTTCAATTTCTCAGGAAAAAAATGTGCATAATCGTCAAAATAGCCACCCACCACTAATGAAAAGGTTTGGGCAGAATGCTGAATTGTGAAGGCAAAAATGACATGAAAGTTCTACTGAAGGTGTAACTAAAACATTTGCAGCTTTCATGAATAATTTCAGAATGTATATAGTCCAAAGCTTCCTGTTCATGTACTAAAATTTAACCCATTTCTTAACAACTCTGATTTAACCAGTCTGAGTAAGAGGTTAAAATGTGCAAGAGTAAAGTGATTCCTGCCTCTCCCTAAGGCAGTCATTAAGTTCAGGATCAGTTAGCAACTGTGATGTAAATTTTTATCTAGAAAAACAGGTAAATAAGGTCACTGCAAAATTTTGTGAAACCACAGTATCAAAAGTGACAGAGCAGCTGTTCACTCAGACAAAAAATATGCCAGAAAATACCTATGCAGAGGTAATGTCTCTTCTTCCTGCAGTAGATAATACAAAGAAAATTCGTTTTCTACATAGAACATAGGCCAGCAGAACTGAATTTGAAAATGAAGAATACTTTGTCCTCTATCAACACCTTACCCATGAAAAACTATCAGACACACACTGACCTGGCATTCTGACCTTCAAAGCATCAGTGTCAATTCTATTTTTGAATTAATTGCTGGGAAAAGGCATGAGTCACAACCCTGCTTGGATCCCCCTCCACTGGACACTCACCAAGGGCCCTGTTTATTCTGAAATTTCCCAAGTCAGAACAGGATGTAGCATTACTACCTCAGTGTGAAGAACAAGGACCTCACAGTTCAGTTCCCTAAGCAACCCAGAAATACTGGTCTCTGGATCCATCTTTATCTTCCCAATTTGGCAAAGATTTTTGTTGCAAACATCAGGAAGCTCTGGAATACTCCAAAGTGCATCCCTCTAACAGAAAGGGATCCCACTTGCTCAGCTGTGTGCTAACCTACAGGCACCTTGTTTATGATCAGGTTGCAGCTATTACTCCCCATCTGCTGGTCCAATTCCCTCACACTAAAGGTCAACCAAATCTAAAGAGAAGCCTCCCTGAAGCACAGGTGAGAAATACAGGCTCTGCAGTTAAAACTAAGTCAGGTGCACTCAATACAGGTGGTATTTGAGGGGTCCTACAGCCAACCAGCTGGAGAAACTCAGTGCTCAAACACCTGGAAAATGGGAAATGTGCACGTGATAAAGAACACATCCCACGAATGCTGATGGAGGAGGTCAGCATACTGTGTCCTACGGCTCTGTGCACTGCCCAAATCCAAAGTTTAGGAGCAGCCAAACATCCCACTGCTAGCCAAATGGGCTGCTCACAACAGTGGACAAGTTAACAAAGAAGTGGAAACCAGAATCTATGGTGATGTATCCAGTCAAATTTTGATTTCACATTGTCATCTACTTCATTCCCTCTGAAGCATGAGATAGTTCCATACTTCACTGTGGGCACCGTGGGTCTCAGAGCCAGCCAGGCCCATGCTGCTGACTCACCTATGGAAATCCTTAGTGGTTTGCTTGGCTCCAGGCTCTTCATTACAAAGAAGCCTTTTAAGACATCAGAAATAAATCATCTGCCTGGTTGCCTTTAATGAAAGCACTGTTACACAAGAAAAAGAGGGAGGGAGTATGAAACAATATCCATGTGGGACAGCGAAACCAAAAAAGAGGGATGTCTGAAGAACAGAATGAAAGACTTGAGAATTAAGTCAAGAAGAGAAACAATAAAGCAGTATGGAAATGGAGCAGGAAGGTATAAACAGGAAAGTTACAAATGGAATGAAAAGCTGAAGTGATTATTTTTTGTGAAAGAGCAAACACCTCATTAGGACAAAGAGTTAGTAACATATTCCCATGTACCAACTTCCCATTCAACAATCACGAGTTATTTTAGTGCATTACAGCTGTACAACCGTAAGAAATCATTTCCACATACTGTTGAGGAACTTCAAAAGCAACTAACAAGTCTGAAATCAATCTCTCTTCTCTTAAAAGTCTCCCAGAGCAAGGCGTTGTAACAACTGCCCCAAGTATTCCCTATTAACAATCGAGAGGAGCCCAGGCTGAGCTGCTCAGGGCTATGATTCATTCATGGCATTCTGCCAAAAAAATAAATACGTTCAAGACCAATGGCCCCAAGGGGAAAGGTAGGCCACTTCTTAAAAGGCACAGAGATAAATGATTTACAGAACAGAATACAGTTGAAGATTTCAGCCTATATGGATGACAAGGAAGGACTTAAGTCTCACAAAGATTTAGTGCACAGACTTAGATACTGGCAATGTATCAACAGATGGAGTGAACTAGGAACTATTAAACTAGGATTTGCAAAACTCTCTTCAAAGAGCAAGAAGTGACCCATTATAGTGCTGTACACAAAGGAAGTTCATAAAGCAAAATCAAGATATGCAGGGGGTATCCAGCAATGTAAGACAAACATGACCAGCTCAGGTTACAGGCAAACTTCAGTAAAGTAACACCTGTAGAGGGGCAGAGCAATCCATGGTAGGACAAACAGTGTAAGGGTTGGGAGGGCCTGATGCCACACAGCATCTGCTGCACATAAAAATGGTTAATTAGCTGCTAGACAGCAAGCAGTACGTTACCTTTTTTTTTCTAGGAGAACCTTATTTCTTGAATAAATGCCCTTGCTCAGCTAGCAAGGTGCAGGATGAAGACTGCTGTTTCACTGTAGGAATGAGGCCAACTCATTCTCACATCACAGACTTGTTTTTGCCTTCTAATGTTTTGAAGCACCATTTCAGGGGCAAGCAGCTTCTGAAACACCAAACCCACTCTTAAATGTCTTACTTTAATATTCAGGACATTATCTTTGACTGTATTACTAAGGGTTTTTAAAGAAAGCTGCTCTTTCAAATGCTTCCCTAGAGTTACAACTGCATTTCATCATTAAAAAATTCCAGATTTAACTGCTGCTTATCCCCAAACTCACCAATAGTGAGAAACTGCAGAGAAGGAGAAACACTGAGCCTCTCAGGATACAAGATATCCCCACAAGATACTCTATTTAAAGTTCTGGTGCACACATATCTCTAAGGCATCCTCTCTCAACAGAAGGGAAAACAGCCACAACTTCAAGGTAACAAATAAAAATCACCAGAGTGAATGAGCTGTTAGAATCCAGCCTTTACTTATGTGGCAGCTGTGTCCCAGGAGGGGGTCAGCCATGTCCAACTGTACTGTACAACTCTCTACATCAAGGATTTGTACAATTTTTTTTACTCCTGTAGATTCAAGGCCAAGCTATATGTTGCCATTATGTCAAAAAGGAATTACATCCCTATTCAAAAACAGTGCTAACCTATGCATTTTAAGTCAAGCATGTGATTAAATGCTCTGCTAATAGGAATTCTCAACCAGATGTTGAGCAATCTTATGACACATGACCCCTCTCAACCAGTGCTTGAAGCAGTTACAATTTATGGTTTCCTATCCTGTGGTGCTGTTATTTAACCAGGTTAAAAAGCCCCAGTCTCACCTTTTTGTGTTAAGGAAACAAAAGAAAAGAGTGCACGGGCTCGTCAGGATGGTTTTGTTCAATGCCTCATGATGTTTAAAACTTCACTACATTCCACTATTACAGGAGGAAGGAATGAGCTTATTAAAATCTAAGTGTCTTAGTTTTGCCACTGCCTCTTTTTTTCTTAATTTGGTCATATTGCTTATTCTATGGAAAACTTTTAGCTCCATCTGTGCACCACAGATGTCCTTTTGTTTTCTGTCAGCCTGTAGATTTCTATGCAATGCCTAGTAAAGCCTGCAGCCTTGAGGGAATTATGGGGATCAGAAATGCAATAGTTACATTTTCATTTATGGACACAAAGAGGAAATAAATGAGGCAAAATCTGCAATAACATTTTAGTTGTTAGCCTTAATTATCTGGTAATGTATTCAGTATATGGAATAGATTTCTAACAGTCCAGTGTGCAGCAACTGGCACTTCTTAAAAACACAAAACCAACTCCGTTTTTCTGCTTACAGTGTTTATTTTCCAAAAGTTGACTAGAGGAACAGAATTCACACAGAAAAATACAGGTTCACTAGGAATGATCTCTCTGAATTTGTTGAGGACAAATCCTCACCAGTGGTTGGCGTCCTCCTCTCTGGAAGGAGTGAAGGCTCTCTTAGACCCCTTCTCACACAGCCTTCAAAGAAAAAGAACAAAGCTACAAAAGATAAATACGATAAATAGTTTTGCTAACTACTTATGCAGAGGGATATGTTTGAAATTGTCCCGTTTCCTACAAGGATAATTTATGTGCTGACAATTTCAGTTTTCCATTTTTTTTGTATCCTAAGACTTTCACAGATGAGGACTTTCCTCCCTCCTTCCCTCCCCAGATACTACCCTGGACCCTACTAAAAATTTTCTAACACCAGATAAAATATCAGCGTTCTGTCTATGCTGCTGCACATGTGCCCAAGCGTTCCCCTACGGAGCATTTCATTTGGGACCAACTAATCAAAGCTGTCACCTTGTTAGATGACTAAATCAGGCAGTTCTCACTTCTTACCTGGTAACTATTTCATTCAGAAGGCCATGGCTCCATCCTGAATCTTTTCTCAGGCTGTTCATTTGTCCAAAAGCTTTTTATCTGTCAGGGTGTGTTTCTAGCACTGGGATCAGTGTTTTCTGTTCTTAAGAGCTTCCCACCGAGCACACCTAAGCAAGTCAACATCTGATTTCAGATTTCTTTTACTAGAGCTTATGCTGAAATGTTAAAAATGGTATGGCTACTGTAAGCCCTCACTTAATTAACTCATATGAGGTTAATTTTAAGGTGGATAGGGTGTATTATGTATAAAAGACTTCTAGATTATCTACAAAGGAACCTCTTCGTGCAAACAAAAAAATCCAGCCAAAACCCAAGTTAAGTTTATTTAAGCAGTGGCTTAAAGCCCCTGGTTACATTTCTTATATGGTAAACTTTTCAAATTGGGGAATTTGGCCTCTTCCATTAGTAAGGGGGGACAGGGAATGCTAATACCACACATACAAACATTCTTCATCACCATAAAAAGGGTCATGAGCCTTCTAATATCAGCAAAGGGACATTTGAGGGGATTTGGCTCACACATTCTGGATCTATCACCAATGAATAATGCAAAGTTTTAGGAATCTACCTATGGCCTTAGAAATTTTCACAGTAATTTCTTTACTATTTCACAGGAATAATATTTTTCAAGATAATAATTTTAAAAAGGGGACACATTTATTTCCTGACTCTGGTTTAAAATTTCAAACTCAAATATTTAAAAATAATCAATATTTTAAAGTTGTCCTATGATTAAAGTAAGCCTGCATGAGTCATATTACATACAATAATATATTTTCTGTTGTCTTTCTTAAATTCATGCTTTGAACTGCTCCCTGGAAACAATTAGCAGATAACTTCATTCCAATAATTTAAAATGAGATCACTAAATTGAATGTAGCTTGAGATAACCCTACTGATCAGATAATATACAAGAAAAAAAAAACATGCTAATCAGGAAAGATACATTTTATTTCCATTTTTTACCATTACATTATTTTTATCATTGACATTTTCACAAACAAAATTAAATCTTGTCTCAATTTATTTCTAATAAGATAAACTTCCCAAAGTAGGAAACCCACCTGAGTGTGAAAAATATTCTGTTTACAAAAGATCCTCCAAATTTATTGCACCACACATGAAAACTGCCAGAAATGTCCAATCTTTAATGGCATGATTGACACGTTATGTAAAACTCCAATTTTCTTTAGTTTAGCTAATTTTTAAAGGGAAAACAAGTTTCACCTTTGTGGACAGTATTTTCAGGGGAAAAAAAATAAAATCAAAGAATCAAAAAATATGTGCTTTTGTTCATAATATTCCCGACTTCAAAGTGCTTTGATAGAATCTTTTGCCAAGCAACACATATTTCATAAGTCTGCACAAGTAGGTCCATGGAATTATGATTTTCCCTCCAACTCTGGCTCTTCTGACAAGGCTGAGCCATGAGTTGGGCAGTTTTCATCTCAGGCTCATAAAAGGATTTTTATGAAAGGATTGAAACCTGACACCTGACAAGCTGCTCATTTCTCTTTCCCACACTGAAAGTCACCGTGGAAG
Source organism: Lepidothrix coronata (assembly GCF_001604755.1). NCBI lineage: Eukaryota > Metazoa > Chordata > Aves > Passeriformes > Pipridae > Lepidothrix > Lepidothrix coronata. Next base: position 983,907 of record NW_016690385.1, read on the forward strand.
TTTTTTGGATTCAGAATGTCACATGTGAGAAGAAATGTCCTTTCCATAAGGTCTGCCCTGCAGAAGCATCCAGTGAGGATCCTCAGAAGAATTCTAAGGATGAACTTGTCAATGCAGAAATGTGAAAGGACAGTTTCTTATCTACACAAAATTCAGTGGGCTCTCCAGTTCCATAAGTCCCTGAAAGAACCTGATTATTTTGAAAGAGCCTGAGGGTATTTTGGAAAATAAAGCTAGCAATACATAGAAAATGAGTGGCTTTGGGTTTTCATTCATATGTACAATCAATTCTTTTTACTAGGGGTTTCTGAAAATCCAAGCTCTAGTATACAAGAAAATACAGTTCAGTATTTACAGAGTAGAATTCCTTTGCCCTATTACCAGCAAACCTTCTCCCATTAAAAAGTTCCTATTTCATTCATAAAATTGGGCATGTAAATCATTAGAATGGACTTCTTAAATGCATTGTAACCTTCTCAAGTATGCAAAGTGGCATCTGCAAAATATTTAGAGAAAAAGTACCATTTATTTACCCATACATACTACGTCAAGACTCAAGATGTCTTCTTTAACCATCCCTTTGTCATTTTATATAATTTCTTCATACTGTAAGTTACAGATTTCTTTGCCCCTAAAAAAAAGGACAAAAAAAAGACAAAATGAAAAATATAAACATTTAGGAAGGCTGACTCAGATAATAGTTTTTACTACACCAAGTGAAGTATTTCCATGGAGGAATGACAACCTAATCCACCAGGCAGATATGCAAATAACCTTCATAACATAGTAGATAATGACACAAAAAAACCTTTAATAGTATCAAAGCGTGTACAATAAACAGGTTCATTCTGAAGGCCTGACAATGCTGTATACAAGCACATTGTACAGACAATAACCGAGGGATAGCAAAGTAGAGATTCCTGCTGAAACAATTAACTGATGCAGAGGGAAACTTCTCCTTCACATCACTGTTTCTAAATGCTACAAACAGGAAGGCTTTTAACGCACCTGTGTGTACTGCAGATCCTCACCAAACTAATACACTGTGCTTTTTCAAGCCCTGTCTCGTCTACTGCAAGGTATGTCCAGCTGAGTAGGATTCCACTCTGGCTGGTAATGGACACCAGCAACCTGCCAGATTCCACTGTGCAGCAGGACACCTAAGCAGGACTGTTTGGAGGATTCCAGGCTGCCGTTAGCCATGCAGGTTACTTAGTTGGCCATGCCTGTGAGAAGAATCTAGTTGTCAAAGCAGTTTGGCTCTTGAGACAGGAGCCCAATTCCCAGATTCTGGAGATTAGATGAAGAACCTCAAGCTATGCCCAAAGCTATGCAGCCAAAATTTTACTGAAGGGATAAAGGGGAAGGAGTGAGAGGGCTGAACCAGGACAAAAGAACATCCTGCTCAAGCACAACAAGCAAAGTCCACGTGACTGGTAGATAACAAGCTCTACACTTCCACCCCCTCCTGGGCCAATTCCTGGTGCCAAGCAGATGTTAGACAGCTGTGCTTAGTGCCATACACTGGGCACCTGCCTGCCTTGTTGGAGACCAATTCTACAGATAGAACTGAGAAGCATCACGCTGATGCCCACCTCAACAGTGTTTAATCAAACCCTGCAGACCATCAGCAGCCCAGGCCCTGCTATGCAAAGGCTCTTGAATTAAAAGTGAGAACAGAGATCTGGGTTTGTCGTAGGAACTGTGTTGCTGACTGTTAAGGTGCGAATCTGTTCTGGTTTCAACAAGTTGTAAAGTACACTGTAACTTCCTTGAATATTTTGTTATTGCCTCATGCCAACTAGGTACAAGGGCAGGTACAATTTCATAACTGACAGAATGGTACATCTGCCAGAGAATAAAACTGCTCAATCTGTGTGCTTAGGAGATGATACTGAAATGATGGGTCTGGAACACCAGGCAAGGCACCCAGCTGAACTGAAAGCAGCAAAAATAATGAGATGATGACAAGCAGCTATACTTTGGAGACACTCCCAATATCAGAGGTGTACCATGGACCTCAATGTGAAAAGTGTCACGGGGATGTTGTCTGGACCAGTTTTGCTTTAGAATAACCTGCTGTCACTTGGTTATAACAAACCTCATATGAAGCCAGAATAGCTGCCATACTCTAGCACTCTCCTGCCCACAAGTAGTGAACTCTGGTAAATACCACACCATCACACTGGGCCTACAGTGAAGGCAGGAATGTCTCAGTTTTCATAAAGACAGAGCAGCAGTCGTTGCCTCCAAGCATTTAGGAGTTTTAGATAAGAAGGGACCAAGGATGACTCCCACACAATTTGTGAAGTGCACCCTTAGAGTTAAACACTTAAATTCTACCAGCCATCTCTTACAGACCGAGAATAAACAAAAGACATAGCCTTTTGCTGAGTCTAGTCATCTAGTATTTGTAAACTTAAAACCAAAATACTGTTACTTTTGGCATTTCAGTGGGGTCCTGAGATCCTAGCAAGTGGAGCTACTTGTTTTTCCATCTTTCAGCTTTTTTTGTTTAAAATACTCCCCAAAACAAACAAACAAAAAAACCCAACATAAGACACAGTGACTTTTCAGCTTACAACACAGTTCAATCACACCCTTACAAATTCAAAACTGAAAAAGCAAGCTTTTAATGCTGCACAAGAAGCTTTCATTTTGACACTTAAATGCAGAGATCGAAAGTATGGTACGTTACACTTACTACAATCTTTCTTATGTTTATCTAATTGAACACCTCACAAGACTGACTAAAAATACACAGAAGCAATTTAGCCGTAAGGCACACAGTATGACAGACCAGAGTGCAAGGAAAGATATTCTGGAACAAGTACCACAGGTTTAGCCATCTACTGCCCTGGTCTTTTCTTGGGGAGAGGGAGGAGAGGAGGGTATGATCATTTTTAATTTGAAAAAGACCTTAGAAAGCAATCAAATGAAGATAAAATATTTCAAGTGAAAAGATACATTCGGTATTGACAGCCTAGAGCAGCAAGAAGTCAAACGAGTATGCAGTAACAAGGAAAGGTGCATGCTCTGTTTCTGAGGGTAAAAATCCTATGATAAATACACTGTATAGAATCAGTTTTACACATCTGGTGCCTCTAACTGCAATTTAAATAAGCTCAGCTTTATCTTTCGTAAGAAATAATCCATACCTGTATTTTGAACTTACAAACCCGCTGTATCCCGTATGCTCTAACTTTTCTACAATTAATAGGTTTTTGTAAAAGTGAGCACACTACTGAAGTCATGACAGGCTCCTCAAATAATAAGTGAATAATCATGTAAATTCCAAGGCAACTCACATATCCACATTGGAATTGCACACAGGGTAAGAATTTCAGTTGCAGAACAAGGCCAGGCTGAGCTCAGGCATAGCACATAAATGAAAGAAGTGATTCCAATCTCCAAAGTTAAAACTGTGTGTATGGCTTTGAAAATGACTGTCCAGTCTCCCAGGTACTGTACATGCAGGATCCAGCCCCTCCAATACGGGAATTGCTCTGACAGGATGGATGCTGTTGTGCCATTACAATGAAGTCAGAGTACTTGTGGAAGCGCAGGATAACGTGGCAGACCAACAGCAATGCAGCTGATTCAGCCCTGCAGGACTGGAATTAACTGTGCTGGCACTGCAGCCTGCAAGTCAGCTTGTTCTACCAGCCTGCCAACTCACCCTGCCTCCTGAAGCAGCTCAACAGAAAGAGATTCTTCTCTTTCCTATTTTCCCCCTGCAGGGAGCACTCCACTGAACTCCACCCACCAGAGGCTTATGGAATGAGATGCTTACATTTCTGCCCCACCACATCAGCCTGCAAAGGAAAATGCAGGTTTATACATACAGCTGGTTTCTTAAAGCAGCCCTCAGGGTGATGAGTCACATCTGTAGTAAAAGTTAATGGTTGTAATTATGGCTCAGTCTCAGAATCTGAAGCAGTTGACCCACATAAAAATGTCTTTCTTACTTCAGCTATGAATCTATGACTTGGTGGTTTCACCTCCCCTTCAAATTTTTCCACTATAGGATACAGAACAAAGGCCTAATGCACATGGGACCGAGACCACAGCATCTCAGTGTAAACACAAGTTGTATCTGGTTTTACTTAACAATCTGCATTGAGTTTTTTGGAAGTGTTAGTGTTGTAAGACAGCAATTTGGCTGAAGTCCCCCAAAGTTTTCTGGTAGATATGCCTGGATGTAGTATTCCTTTTAAAAAGTAAGACTGATGTATGTACTGCTGAAGAGCTGTCATGTGGAGGCAAATAGTTACATACTGATAGTGTGTCATGCACAGACATATGCAAACTTTGTACACATATTCCCAGTGAAGTTGGTGGCAATGCAGTATCTGCTCAGGCAGTTGATGAAGACATCAGTTATCTGAACTCTACAGAGTATTTTACATGTAAAGCTGATCCTTCAAGTTTAAAAGAATCCTTGAATACACAAGGATTAGTATACTAATATCTCAATTCTAAGAAAACAAATGTTATTCAGAGCATTTGTGTTAACTTAAAAGTATCCTGAACAAATGCTTCAATTGATGATTTAATTCATAGTATTGTATTTATAGAAAAATTTTCAAGGCTTGCTGCATTCCTCGAGTGAAATATAAAGAAGAAATCCAAGCTAAATAAGTAACAACATCTCCTTCAGAGGAGCTAAATATAAGAGCTGCAGAGTTAGTTCCCAAAGACCATGCAAACTCTGGCTACATGGGAAAACAAATTAAACCATGGTGCCATCTCTAATGAGAAACAGAGAGGCAACCTCACCACAGACTCGAAGAAATGCACAGGCACATTTTCAAAAACTAAACAGGGCATTTAACAACAAACAAAAACAGAGCTAGAGCTCAACTTCAAAACCACACTGGCAGAGAAAGATGAAAAAAGTTCTCTTAAATGGGTTGAAATTCTTTATTTTGCTTGTGCTCCTTGTCAATAATGCTAATACCCAGCATGCCACCTCAGCACAACGATTGCTGATTTAACATTTAGCATTCAATTTAGAAATATGCTGTACATTGGACAGCCATGCTATGGACCAGAGTAGGCATTTCACTTTTTTTGGTTGTTAAAGTAAAACAATCAGCTAAGGAAAAGATATTGTGTCCTCCCTTACATTCCAAAAAGAACGATGGCCAGGTAGTGAAAACTAATTCTTCCTCAAACAAACTATTTATACAGTTACTAGAAAGAGAAAAAAAAAAAAAAGTCAGAGCTTATTTAATGAAGCCACAGATTTCATGAATCTCTTTAGTAATTCTCTTATTTTAAGCTACTATTCTTGACCTAAGCATTGCAGAAGGTCAGAGCCATACACTTTTCCTAAAGTCTCCACTAGAAAGCGTGAAAATAGGTCTAAGGGGAACAGAATATTAGACAAGATTTGGACAAAGAATGAAGAAATATGGCATCCTTAGGGATTGAATTTAAAGCTCCACACTTCCCTGTAAGACATATTCCTTGCATGAGTCAAGCAACTACTCCAATGCAGGAGCCACCCTGTGTTGTGCACATTCTGTGTCTCCAGGAACATGGAGGACTGGCACAGCCACGGCAGCAGCAGTACTGCTGCCCCTTGGAATGCATTTTTAAATTAAGAAACTGTACTTGAGAGAAAATCTTCATGCGAAGATACAGCAAGATTTAACATAATCATAAGTGTTTGGAGAGAATTATTTAAAAAAAAAAAAAAGGCAACAAAAAGAAACCCCACAAGCAAAAAGCTTTTACTAACTAACTCCTAAACCCATGGACACCCATTCCTCCTCAATTCCAGGGAAAATCATTTAAGATCATACAAACCTCACATCTGAAAAATCCATCAATCCTGAATTCTGTTGCAAATGGTTTTGGTCAGATTCTGGCAGAAGACTGTAAATATGTTTAAAAAAAAGGAACTAAATTATGCTAAAAGTAAGAAAAATCAACTCCCCTAGGGCCTCCTTGCTCAAATTTGGCTTGTGCTTGAGGCAAAGGATTCAAATTGCTTTGCTTTACCTGAATCAAACCACAAAAACATGTTTTCAACACTAAAACCACCAGCAGAAAATACATGTTTTTAAATATGAGTGTTATTCTATGTTAACTGGCTGGTTAGGAGACAACTCGAGTTTGTTTTAAAGGGGAAAAAAAGCCACTGTATATAAAGCAAAAAGCAGTTAAAGGAAAGTAAAGGCATTTCCCAAATAACTAGTTTCAAGTGCACAAGCAGAAAACATGGTAAGAATCACAAGTCCTACTAGAAGATGCATTAGGACCCCACAAAAGTCCCAGTACCAACACAGGCTGTGATTTACTGCATGACATGCAAAAGGCGCTAATAACTCCCAGAGGGGATTTTCTGTCCATCAGAACAGACAGAAGGAGAGCATAACTAACCTAGAAAGCTCAGCTGTCTCTATCCCTGCTCTTTAAGTTACACACAAACAGCTTTGCCCTACTGGGCAGTCAGGATAACTTTCCCAAGCACTGGATTCAATAGGATAACACTGTCTTTGACCCCTCCCCTACAATTATTTCACAAAAAAAAAATCTACGCTCCATGGATTTAGGAACAGATAGGATGCAAGTTGACATCTCTAAAAAAGGCATGTTATAATACCAGAATTCTTGACCACTAGCAGGTAATTTTGACAACAAACCGTAGAAGAAAAATGTACCTATTTGGTTGGAAACCTTACATTAGAAACTAACATCTGCCATGCACTTAATTGATATATAACAAAATTGCTTTACTTAGATGGAGTTCTGTCTCCTCCAGCTACTAAAAGTTAGGCAATAGTTTTGTCAGACTTCTTCCATTTAATAGAACTAAACTATTAACAGACACATATAAAAAGTAAAAGTGTTCCTGCTTATTTTACTCAGCAGACCTGTAATGGTCCTGAACACTGAAAGCTGTGTTTCTTTACTAGGGGTAGGAGGTGTAACATGGAGTCACCAACACCAATGGAGGGGAACAGCCTCTGTAGAAGTCTGGATAAGGATTGCTCAGTAGGAACCTCTATAGCTGCTTTTAAAACCAGTACTGGCATCATTTGTATATAATTGCTTTTGTGGAAGAACTAGGAATAGGTATGAATGAGTTCAGAAAAGTATTTAGGCAACTTTCAAGAAAGCATGAAGCCCTTTTAATGCAGAAAGTGCAGAACTAGTGCATATCAGCCAGATCTGGCCTGCATAGAAAATTAAACTGAACTCAGAAGTTGTTTTTTTCCTTACTTTTGGGTTGTTGGGGCGTTTGTTTATTTGTTTACAACTTGCACATACTCCAGTTCCTTTTAGCATTTTACAATTTTGCAACAGTTACAATAAATCTTCTGCTTTAAATATTACTTTTATCTTCCAGGGGCTTTCAATTAAATGCACTAAAAGTTTAAAGAATAAGCTCCTGTAACAAGATAGTCTTGGGGCCCTGTAATTTTTCCTTTGTGAAATTAAAAGACCTATGTTGATGGAAATCACACGCATTCTTACCAGCTGTCAGTATGGTTTTAGCACTCTGCACTATACTGGAAGATCTCACAATTCCTGAAATGCCTGCAGAGAGAAAAGCACACAGATGTTATCCATCTTAGCAGTTTTGTGCCGATTTTTTTTTTTTACCCTCCAACATACACAAGTCAAATATTGTTCCAGTTATACAATCAAGCCAGCCTGAAAGTAAAACATACACTTATGCTGACAATGTTTTGTTTCTGCTCTGCTTTGTCATATTAATTGAAAATATTCTCTAAGCTATTTTATTTTATATATAACATACAGGAAAAAAACAAACCAAATCAATATTAAAACAGACAACAACTGGTAGGAATTGATCAAATAAATGTATTTAGAGGTCCCACTACATCTCTACTAAGATAATTAGTCACAAAAGATTCAGAGTTGTTTCATCTAAGTGCTGGTATCAACATTCTAGAGCAGAACAAATTATACTTCATGATTACTTCAATATAAAATTGGGATTTTGCACTTCTCTGTTCAAGTAGAGATGTCACTATTGTGCAGAGCTTGTCTGGCTTTTCTAAATTATCAGCTTTGAAAGATAAGTCTCATTTATCACTTTGCACTGTGCCACATTCAGTTCTCATTGTCCCGTGGTTCTTAGGTATTAATGGAAAAGTATATAAAACTTAAAAATTTTTTTTTCAGAAGTATTGGTATGTTTGTTCTAACATATAAAAGCATACTGATATGTAAAAGAGTACTGCATGTTACTAAATACTTCAAAAAAATGTAGGAATGCAGTAGTCTCAGTTAGGCTTCCAAACTGAAAGATATTATCCTGCATTAAACACCTAGAATATAATTTCAAATATTTTTAAACCCTTCTTTCAAAGCTACTTCCATAATGAAGAACCACGTTTAGTGTAATCCATTAATAAGTAAGAGGGATACAATGTTCCACTGAAAATAATTTGAGGGGTAGGGAGGGGAAAGGAAGAAATCATATTGATCTAGCAAAATATCTAGGGATAATGCAATTCAGATTGAGTAATCAGCTTTTTCTTGTAGGATTCCCAAATGGCTTGTCCTGGCCTTCACTCAGAGTGATGAATTAGGAAAATCTTTTGGCCACAAAAGTGAAAGAGGGGTTTTGATTTGTTCTCCTAAGAGTTTAAACTGTTTGGCCTGAGAAGACCAGATCTGTTCAGTGTTTTGATACTGAACTGCTGCACCACTGTGCACAGCCGCAGCCACGCCTGCAAGACCCTACAGAAACACAACCACAAGGATGATGAGCTCAGGGGGGATAACTTGGAGCTCTAAAATCATGTGCAGCTCACAACACTGCTCCTGGATTCAGCTTTTATCCTGTTACTGTTGCAGCCCAGCACAGAAGGTGTCATAGACTGTCATGAAAAAGCTGGACACCTCAATGCCCAGATGCAATTCATCCTATACTGCCAATGGAGAACTGCAAGTCTCAGGAGCTTTATTTCCCCAAACAGAAAACAGTCTAAAAGCTCCCTCAGCAGTTGGAGAGTGTCTAGTAGCTCCCAGGTACGTAGGGAACTTTTGCTGTGCTCAAGGAGCTTGCAAAATTTGCTAACTGGAACTAAAAATTTGTCAAGTTCTTCAAGTACTAAACATTTTCCTTTTTCTGCAGCATATAAAAACATTGATGTCTGCAGCATTAGCTTTAACTTGCTCATATGACATAATCTTGCCTCAGAGCAGCTGTGATGATGAGACACACCTCAATCTTTTTCCTTAAAGCTTGAGTTCTCTGCCAGAGCTTACATGTCTGGACTAACCAACATGATTGGGAAGAGTAATGTCAGCAAGACAGAAAATTAGCTTATCCTTGCAATGTGTGACTGGTAGGATACATAGCTCAGTATTTCGATGAAGTTATGCCTAAAGGTGTAAGCACTACAGAGTTAAGACAGTCTAAGCAGGCCACACTAATCCCTAAAGACTGGATTAGTCTTCCAAAACCAAAGGACCCAAACCAAAACGTATCTTCCTATATCACTAGGAATGCTATTTGCTAGTTTTTCAGATAACCTGTTTGCAATCAAAGAAGTCTGAACCGATGTTTTTAAGGAGGTATCTCGTGATTAATCTCTTGGGTTTTTCACCCTTCTCTTTAAACCATCCTTCTGAAATAGAAAAACAGATACAGATACAGATTTGTATCTCTATCACGTCTTAAAAGAGATTACAGACACTGGTTAGGCCTACCTTGATGCACCACAAATCCACAGTCAGGGTCATGGGCAACTTGCAGTAAAATTTCTTCCACATCTCTGTTTTTTCCAGGAGGGTTTACCAGAGAAGTTATCTTTTGCTGCAGATTCTTTGGCAAAGCCATTAGTTGTGCAAATTGACCTTCTGGACTTTTATCAATCTGAATGTTATAGAAAATAAGACAGAAAAAACCATTCAGTTCTCTTTATCTTAAAGAAGTCCGAAAATTCTTCTGGCTATCTTTGACCTCTGAGAAATATCTCTCAGAACCCAATCTATGTCACTAGCACAAGTAATGGACATTTGTAACGAAAATTTCCCAAGCACAGGGAAATGCAGTTATCTCAGTTCTGAACCTGAAGAATAACTCAATGCAAAGATGTTAATTTTAATTAAAGACACACAGGATCTTCCTGTCTCTGTAAGTAACTTTTCATTGAAACTGTATAGTTTCTGTTATATCCTATTTCCTTTGGAAACATAAGTACACTACAATTAAAAAAAAATTCCCAAAAGACCACTTAGCTCTGTTTCTTCTGCCTGAATATAATCAAACTGTAGACGCACACATTTCAAGTTTAGTTTGAAAACCATTTTCTCTGCTTTAAACTCAAACCACATCTGGTTTGTAAAATTTGAAGAAAACATTCATTCCACATTTTCCAATCTAAATCAGAAATTCAAGGACCCTTTTTTGAATACAACAATGCCAACGTACAAGCTTGTGCATATTTATACAGAGTGTAAGCACAAACAATGAAAAATGCATGATGGAGCAGATCTCTCCAAAACTGGAGGAAAATATGAAGAGCTCAGTTCCTCCCACACAACATCTCAGACACTTCATGGAGACATCAGACAGGAGTCTAGTTCCCCTATCCACTCCCTTTTGTCAGTGTGGAGAAAATGATCTCCAGATGAATCACTCCAGAGGCAGCCGACGATGAGCAGGCTCTGAACATTATGTGGGAGGAATCCACGTCTGAACCAAAACTGTGAGAACTAGTGTCTGTCTTCAGTTGGTTTTGAGGAATCTTTTAAGAAAGAATTTTCTCTGTAACTCTGAAGACATATACTTGGAAAAGGGGGTTCTATTCTGCATTAAACTGCACTCCTGAGAGCAGACATTCACCTCAGTCTGGGTAATAACTGCCAATAATCACACCAAGGTGTGAACAACAGAATATTAAAGTACCTTACTTCAAATCAACAGTGAAATAATGGCATTTAATCAACAATCTTGATGACAATTGTGGAATTATGGACAGATTTATTATCCAACAGCATATTTGCAGTACGCTATCAGGATTTTTTTTAAAGGTAAAACAACAGGAAGTATTATTGTAACTAGCCTTTTTCTTGAAGAAAGTATTACTGATTCTTTTCAAAATTAATTTAAATATTTCTTCCACTAAACTGTTGAAGAGCACACTGATAAGAAAACATGGAGACAGCTGCAGTGTAAGACAGATCTGCCTATGCTGTACTCCAAAGCGCTGCAGAACAATTTTTTACTGTACTCAAGTCTGCTTAAAACTGTACTTATACCAGTTTCTAACAAAGACATATCCTAAAAGGAGGCATTTGGGAGACAATTACCACGGTGACTCGAGGATAAGAGTCCATGAGACAACCCGTGCTATTTGTAACTTCATGTTGAAGTTTATATCACACTTGAATATTCACACATGGACATGCAAACTACAAGAGGAAAACTGCTACTGGACCCCTGACTGTGTGGCATCTCTCCCTAATTCCAATGTTATACCAGAAAGATCGAATTCAAGATACTGGTCATTTTGGATTTCCCAAATACTAAGGATAGAAATGGTTTAGGATGGGTATTTAAAGATAATGTCAGAATTTCACTTAGGTTTAGTCAGCTGATCTTCACAACTAGCACTTGATGAGTTTTTTTGTGAGATGCAGTTTTTGATTGTGGAAAGTTGCACCTCTGAGTTACAACCTAATCTTTTTAACATAAACCATATGTTCATTCATCACTGCCTAGACTGTTGTGTCCATGTGGTAGTCATTAGAACATGTGTTTTACAACCATCTTCTCTTGTTCCTTTGCTAGGGCTCTAGTTCTGTGCCCATACTCAAAGAAAATGAGCAGTAGTTACTACATATACAGAGACTGGTATTTAAGGTAAATCTTCTGGTTGCAGAATTAACTAAACAACAGAAACATAACAAATAGCAAGTACAGTGACTACAACTGCCCTCCTTAGTGCACGGCATAATTCTTGCCTTCTGTCAATGTGATAAAGCACTTCCACCTGTTTGTTTTAAAAATGTTTTGAAGAACACTTGCCTCTAGTCTTCCCAGATGGTGCTTATACACCACTTGAGGGCAGTCCTGTAATATGGTACTGTACAGCTTCTGAAAATGGGGTATGTTGGGTTTCACTATGTTCTGCACTTTCGACCTGTCTTCTCCTATTATCATTCTGAAATCACCTGGTCAAGAAAAGAGACACAGTTAATTCATTAGGAAAAACCCCAAAACTCAGAGAAGGAGAATATAACAGAAATCAATATAGTAAAAAGCTGTCATCTAAAGCTTTTTTCTTCAGTTCTACCAATGCCTGCATAATTCACAACAAGGTTCACCTTCTATTAGTCAAAAAGCTATTCAAATATCTTCAAGCACAGAAAATACGTGCTTAGAGTCAAATATTGTTTTGTGGCCTCAGCCCATATGTCCACATTTTCACTTGTGGATGACAAAATAAGTCCAGCTGTCAAGTGGCAATAGCAGTTACATTCTTTGCAATGATACATACATTTCAAAAGACTACTAAACAAACTGACCAGTTCTAATACTTTGTATCTACAAACAAATAAGCTTAATTTTCCAATATTGAGAGAAAATAATTTGCATTGTCTCTGCACTTCAAGGGCAGTACCTGAAGTTCACCTAATGGCAGTCATGGTAAGATTACTGTATTATCTTTTCCTCTTAGCCATGTATTTTGTTATTAGTCTCAAAAATCAACTGCTTTTAACTTCACTGTTACATCACTGACCTTTACACTTTCTCTTCTGATACATGACTGAAAAGTTTCAGAGAGAATAAGTGAAAAGACAGCTAGTATGTAATAACTACCTCAGATAGGTACTAGCCTGGTAACTTCCTGTGTTTCTAACCAGGAGTTAGAGGCTCAGTGCAGCGTGTATCAACAAACAAAATCCTGAATCAATTCATTTTCCCATTTCCCACATTCAGGAGACAAATGTTATTGAAAGATGGCAACTTGCTAGCCTTACTTAGTTTTTTCAATTTATGCCAAGCCACAAAACAAACACTTTGCATACAAATGGTACTGACTCATTGCTCTCAAAAAATCCATAAAAAAAATGAAGGCTAAACATTTTCTAAATTCAAGCACGAACAACTCTTTTCAGCAGTCTGCAAGGAGATTCATTAGAGTAACACATAAAATCAATTTTGTCTACTAGTATACCCTCTGAAAGACTTAACAAAATGGAAGTAAAATAAAATATCCACGAACATATAATCAACAGCCTTTTCCTTGAACATTCCCAACTGGGAATCTTACTGCTTTAGCTTTGTTCACACAGCAGAGCCAATTTCAACATCTTATAGCACGGTAACTGATCTCCCATGTTTCTGTTTGATTGCACTGTTTCAAAAACTATATAAAGAAGTATCTCAGTCACTAGTGCCCACCAAGAATGTAATGCCATTGCTGGGCAGGTTTCAGGTGGACAGGTCTGCAGCCCTGCAGCAAACAGCCTTGGCTGGCAATCCCATTGTCAGCACCCTCTTATTGTCACTTTAAAACAGGCAACAATTCAGAAAAAAACTACTATTGAAAAGCTGAAAAAGCTGCAATCTAAACTGCTCAGGGAAGTATTACATAAAGAACAGTAACACTCCTCAGTACAGCCAAGCTGCAGCTTATAACCCCCACCTGCCCACCTGTGATTTTTTAAAGCCAAACTTGCATTTCTACACAAGCAAAGGAAGTGCTGCATAAAGGAATCAAACTTGTTCATAGTGATTTCAATAAGGATATCAACATTCAAAAAGCAATGCTGAATTAAATTGTAACAACTAAATCTTACATTGAAGAGCCATTTGCAGTAGTTTCCTCAATTGTTTTCCATACTCATTTCCTAACTAAAGAAAGGAGGAAATTCTCTTAGCAAATAAAAAAAAAAGTCAACAAATACTAACCAGGAGGTGAATGTTAAATATACATTGAGGAATCATAACCTGGATCCTTAAATTAACTAAATAAGAACCTTAAACACATCATGCTCAAAAAGTAAGAGATGACACGGTATGAGTCAGACTATAAGATGACTCAACATTACACTGAGAGCGGAAAGAAATTTTTTTCCAAGGTTTTGAAACACTAAACCAAAATACAATCCATACAAACAGAAAAAAACCCACATTATTTCATCATATTCAGTCACTCATAGTTAGCTGTTCATAAATCAAGCAGGTATAAGAAGCTTTGTTTAGGTACCTACACCTATTTCCTAAGAATAAGCCCAATTAGTCATTTGGAGCTGTTATGTAACACAGCATTCAGATACAATTTTTGGAGCATGCAGCAGTGTGGGCCCAAAGCAAGAGGGCAAATGACTTACTACACATGAGACTTCCAACTGTGGTACAACAGCTCCAACTACAGCTTTTCTCCTCGGTGACTTTAGACACCACATACTAACCAGAGTAGGAGAGTCCTGCAATCTGCATATAGAGGTCTTCTTCAGAGAAACTTTCTGGTAACATGAGAAAGGCTGCTGTGACTGCACTCTTCAGGTTGCTAACAAGAGCAGCTTGCAGCTTGCTATTCTCATTCTGTGTCAGTATTTTCACCTGAAAAAGCAGAGCCATTGGAAGCAAGACTTCAGGAAAGTGCTACTGAAGATGGAACTAGAAATCCAGCATGAAAACTAAATAAGAAATTTATTCAAAATTAGATCTTATTAGTATGGTTTAATAAGGGCTAGTGTCCCCTTTTGTTTACACCGTGTGAGAAAGAGGAACATCTTTTTAAGAATTAACAGTCTGCTAGAAAAGGCTGGTTTTACAAACAGGTTTGGAACTGCCATATGTTACAGCCATTAGCCAATCTCTGAAGAGCTATTCACCTTTCCATATTCATAAATTTAAGACTGATCAAAACAATAAATATGAATGCATCAACAGAAATACTTCATATGTGATTATGCAATAAGAAAAAAGACCACTGTCTCACTGAAAGAGAATGGAACACCAAAGAGCTAAGTTTTAATATTCATCTTCATTCTTTTTTTTTAATAGAGGACTCCCCTACCAAATGCTTCTCAGACATTAGTTGTCCTCCTAGAAGAAGCAAGGTTTTATTTTTGCACTTTGCATGAGAAGAATGTGAACTCAACGAAATCTTCATCTATACGTGAAGAACAGATCACTTTAACGCTTCCATCCGTTGCATGAAGTATTTGGTTTTAGGAAACACTTTAACTGTTCAAGACCAACTAGAGAAACCAGTCACCTGGGATATGGAAATATACTGGAATAAAAAGCAGATCTTTGGTAAGAACAGAATATAGAAACACACCATTATAGAACATCAGACAGATGAAGTCATCCTGGTTTACAAGATGGCTCTATAACTACGCTCTTCCAGAAACAACTCTCCAGGAATCCCTGCTTGTTGTCAGTTGCTGTCTTTTTCAAGTGTCTTGCTTATAAAAGGCAGATTTTTTAATATCTGTTTACCCTACAATACCTTAAAATGCAAAGGCTCTGGCAGTTATGAACAAAGGTACCCATTTGTTCTTTCTCCCCAAAAGCCCATTCACACACAAATGAGTTGCAGTATTACCTGAAATTCTGCCCCCACATATAACCTGAAACAGCTAAGGGACCCTTTCAAGTAACTATTTTTCTTCAGGAATACAAATACCCTGTTAATCAACGGGGGAAAAAACCCAAAACCAAACCTAGGTTCAATAAAGTATGACAATCAGACATATCTGCTACACACAATTCTTACTATAGAAAGGACACAGCCAAAGCAATGTCATGGCTGACATTGCTGATATTCAGAACATACTTTTTAGTTATGGCAAAATCTTTAAGAGGCATAAAACTTTAATAATATCTGATTTTGATATGATGGTGAATGCAACAGTACAGAGGTTACTTGTTTCAATCATTCTGCACTATTTATTTATTTCCTTGAAAGCCACAGGAGAAGGTTACTGAATGCATAATAGACTTGCTTAAGTAGTTTCAATAACTAAGACATGCTGGTCATGGGGATGAACTAATAAATGTATGTTCATAACTTGCTGCTACAGGGAATCTCTAAGGAAAGACAGAAGAGAGAAGTCTGTGGCACCACAAACACTCATATAGGTGCTTATACCTTAGGATAGCCCTGTAAATAGCACCATGTTATGGACCTGTTTTAAGAACACCACAGTTACAGCCTTTTAAAATGTGAAACTCCAAAGAGATCTTATTCCTCCTTATGGAAGACCACAGCAATTTTTTCCGAGGAAAACAATATGCTAAGCTTCAAAATCTGAATGCCTGGAAACACTGCAGTGGTGATAAAATTAATTTATGAACAAATTTTAAACAATTCAGAGAGCTAAAAATCTCCCAGGAAGTCAGAATGCAATAGTTAACACCCTGGTACAAAAAGGCTGGATGTTGATTCTTGGAGTAAATCTGAAAGAGCACCAAAGTTAAGGAAGGCTTTTTCACAGTACAGAGAACTTTTAATTGGATCTATTCACTGTACCATATCACAAATCAAAGTAGCAGCAAGTGCAGTTACACTGAAAATAGCTATTCACTATTCATTGTTAATGTGACATTCAGGATTTTTCCTTCAGTTATTCTTCTCAATGTATTAAGTTTCACTCTTTCCAGAGATAACAGCTGCTCTGACCTGTATCATGCTACAATACGTCTCTGGAGATAGAGAAAAGCCAATAGTGCTGAGACAATCTATTCAAACTTTCACTCCAAATTTTTAGTTAAAAGCATAATTAACTTCTGTTCTAAGACCTGAAGAGTTCTCCTCTCCTTCTCACCCTCCTGTCTTAACAAATTTTTCCTCAGCCCTGCTGCCATCTGCTGAAACCACTCGGGGAAAGCAAACACCTCCTATTTTTTATGACACAAACACGGAGGAGAAAAACACACGTGTTTAACCCATAGTTCATTCAGTTATAAATACTTTAACAATACAATGCACTAGACAGTAACTGCACAGCAAAGCAGCTTTCACCTTTAAAGATTTCCATTATTTACCCACATTAAATTTTGGTGACCCCTATGTCTGTTATGAAAGGCATAGAATACATTTAACATTAAAGGGACTTTGCACTAATATAGTCCAGTTACCCAAGATTTACTACAGGCAGAAAGCTTTTATTAACATACTTACCTTTGCGGGTTTTCCACATCACACAGAATGTGATTAAGGACTACATTTCACTTCCTTTCTGAGAGATTATCCCTCCAGGGCTACACCTCTGAATCAGGGCACATTATTTGTTCAGTATCAATATATCCTTAACAGATAAAGTTAAAACTAAAACTGATCATTTTCCAGCCCTGTAATTTCCTGCATTTCAAGACAAAAAACTGAACAGGTAAACAGTTACCGGCTTTTGTAGGCGCCCAGCGACATAGAGGGTTTTCCAGTGAAATAAATCATCAATCAGGGTATCAGTGCTAATTACACCATATTTTATCATCTGGGAAAAAAGCAAAATAAAAGCTTTTGAAAAAACATACCTATACCTTTTTCACTACATGAAACTTACTACTTCCTGACATAACTGTCATTCATTCTAAAGAACACATACCTCCAATAAAAAACTGTAAAACATTTTCATGTTTTAATTAACACAGGAGGTAAAAGAAAAATTTCCTACTTACATGCAAACTTCGGGAAAAATGGAATGCCTGGAACTCTAAGATCTTTTCTAGAATCAAAGCTGCAATAAAGTCTCCAGCCAAATATTACAATATTTTGATTAATCCACAGTATCCTTTATGATATTGAAAATACTCAAGAAATAGTTTGTCAGAGATCTACAACTTGCTGGACACTTGCTGGATCGCTTACCTAGAATTACACCCAAGCCTCACAGGTCAGGATTGCCAACACCAAAGAACACAGGTGTCAGTTCCAACTTGCTATGTTGCAATTTGCATTTTATGCCAAACAAACAGTAAGAATCCACTTTGCTGTTACTACGTGGTCCACTGCTGAAGTTAAGGGCCTGTTTTCCCAGAATACACTGTACCACCACCAAAGCTGGCAGACAGCGAGTAATAAGGCATATAAATACAGTTTCTGAAGCACTTTAGCTCTAAGTTCCAAACATTGCTCACACTTTTAAGGCGCAAGAGCAGCTGGTCTGTTTGCTTTTTAATTAAAATGCTGTTTGTGAAGCAGTTTTGAGACAGAAATATTGAAGATACCATGAGTTAATCGACAGCTACAATCTACAAGATTGGCTTCCTGAAATTTGCTTTAAGCTAATCATTTCACTATTTCACACAGACAAATATTTTACTTAATTTGTACTTGTACAAAGACTAATCATACTTACCCTACCATTACATGGCACTAAAGTGTTGTAGTAAATTCCTGCTCCGTAGCTCTGCATACTAGTTATCTGTTTTGGCCCAAAAAATTTTAGGAAGGAATAATGATTCCTGTTCTTTAACAAGTTCATCATATGCCAGGTCACAGAATCATCAACAGCAAATACGAAATCCAGCATATTGTTCTGTGGTTGAGGAGCAGAGTGTTGGGGGTTATACGTCAAGAAGCAGCCAATGTTAATCATAATAACCTAAGATATACACAATCATAATAATCTAAGATATACGTTGTATCAAACTTCCAGCTAATAATTTTTCACAAGAAAAATATAAGAATAAAGCCTAATACACAAGTAGTAAAGTCAGATACAGTTTAAAGATTCAGATAAAGTTGTGTTTTCTTGTCCATTTAGCAAAGACTACTCAAAATTTTCCTGTGCTGGTCGTGACCAAATTTCAACCCTCCAAAACAGAAGAGCAAGTGTAAGATCTCCACCACCTTAATTCACAGCTCAGTGGAACAGCTGACACTGCTAATGAACAGGACTTTTGGCAACTTGCAAGGCCGTGAATTGGGGGATGTGGGCAGATAAAGGCACCCGAGAGCTGGCAAAAAGTGCATTTCTAGCATATTCCTTTGCTTTTGACAACAAAACAATCCAAACTCCAAAGATTTCTGGTGTGCAGTGTATGTACTGCTCTTCTGGAGAAACCAGTGCACACACTGCCTGCACACAGACAGCACAAAAGCTCGGAACTCATACCTGCAACACACCACTATCTGGAGTGATGTTGCTTCAAATTCACTAGGATTGCCTCTCTGTGGCTTATTAATTGTGGGCAGCATCTCGGCTAACCCATTAATACCACTAAAAAGATAATCTGTTAGCTACCTTTCTTCCTATTCTTTTGTGTGACGATGAGATGCTGTTAGAGCTCTGAAATTCTTGTTATCCCCGTTTAAAGAAAACGAGGCACATTTAAAGTCGCATTTGTGGAGACTGCTTAGTAAGTGAAGCCAATAACGAGCAATACTGCTGATTAACAATTTTTAAAAGCTCGAATATAAGAAATACATAAAAAGAAACATTATTTCCAAGCAGTTGACCCCCAAGCGATGTGGAAGCCCCGCGACTGCCACTTCAGTGTGGCAATGTATTTTCAATTGCCCTCATACGGTGCACAGCAGCACCGTAATTCTCTTTAAAAACAGCAGTAAATAACCTGACACACAGGAATGAAGAGGACCCCGAGCCCCTCACAATGACAAACCCACTGCCGGGACCACCCTGGGCCCTCCCCGGCAGCCCGGGGCACGGACCGGACAATATCCCGTAAGGGACTGAGATCTTCGCCCCTTCCCGTACACGAGCCGCAGCCGCAGGGCCGGAGGCGGCTCCAGGTAATGCGGTGCCCGGAACGCCCAGGACAGGGCCGCGGAGCCCGAGCGCTCACCTCGCCGTGCTCGGCCGCGGCCCCCGCCTGCCGGAACACCCCCGAGCCGTAGGCGAAGGCCAGGCTGAGCTCCTGCGGGAAGTGTGCCAGGACCCGCCGGAACTTCACGGCCGAGCTCGACAGCACCGGCAGCGCCATAACGAGCCTGCCGGACCCGCGGCGGGAGGAGAGGCCGCGGCCGGGCAAGGGCTGCGCCCACAGCGCCCTCTGCAGCCCGGCGGGGGCATGGCGGGCTCGGCCCCGCTCACAGGCTGGCCCACCCCGGGCGGCGCTGACGGGGACACGGGCAGGGCTCCCGACGGGGACACGGGCAGGGCTCCCGACGGGGACACGGGCAGGGCTCCCGACGGGGACACGGGCAGGGCTTCCTCCAGGAT
>NW_016690385.1:1005115-1086602 GCF_001604755.1 Lepidothrix coronata
CACGGGCAGGGCTCCCGAAAGGGACACGGGCAGGGCTCCCGACGGGGACACGGGCAGGGCTCCCGACGGGGACACGGGCAGGGCTCCCGACGGGGACACGGGCAGGGCTTCCTCCAGGATCTCCTCAGGGGTCCCCTCAGGGCGCTTCTCAATGCTCCTTCAGGGGTCCCCTCAGCGAGCTGATGTTCAGCAGGTGAGTTTCGCATTTAGTCTTCCACCACCCTTTTTTCAGTTTAATTTTTTTAGGTCCTCGCAATTTTGTGCATCTTCTTTGATTATTTTTTTTCCTCCTCCTTCCCTTTTTTAATTATTATTTATCTTTTCATTCATGTTTTATACTGTTCCAAGGCTTTCCTCAGAAATTATCACCAGCGTTGCAGTTCTTCACACATTCCCCGTGGAACACAAACACAAAGACCACAGCGCTTAATCATCCTGGTTGTGCTCAGGGTTGTCTCATGCTCTCCTCGTGCTGAGCCTGGCTTAGTTTGAATGTTCAAGTCCTACATAATAAACCTGCCTCAACTCGATGAGAGTGCTAAATGCATAAAAGTGGCTCAGGAAACTGAAGCGTCTTGTTCTCTCATGATTTTGTGCTTCCCTGAATCTGGTTCCCAAAGATCACGTTTTATCTTCCTATGGTTTATGGCTTTCAAAATACCTTCTTTGCTACGATAAAGAAGTCTAATTTCATTAAATCAAAATAGAAGCTAAAGGTCTCTATAGATATTGGTATGGATGGTATTGACCTAGAATGCACTTATTCTAATGAGCAAGTAAAAAAGGGGAAGCTTGTTTGAAAATTAACAGACTGGAAACCCTTCAGTGAAGTTATACTGTTGACTAATATTAAAAATTAAGGTAACAAAGCAAATTCTTGAGAGGGTATGATATCTGGAACCTTTTTGCTTGAGTATTTGTGTATTAGAAAAAAATCTGGGGAAAAGGTTGCTTGAGTATTGCACAATTGTCCATCTCAACCTTGCCAGCTCAAGTCCTCTCCTTGGGGCTTCCAAGGTGGATTTTGTTCATATAATTTAAAACCCTTATATTCCAACTTTCCTACAACTCTGTTCTTTGCTATTCTTCCTTGACTGTCTTTTACGTATTTTAGACTAAACTTAAAGTTTGTTTCTTGCATCTACTACTAAGATTTAAATTGGTTTTGTTTCCAATAGCACAGTTAGTTTTTGAGACTAATAGCTTGTGATCTGGGACAAAATTCAGAACTGATCTGAAAGTTTATGTGGAGGTATCTTATGTGTTGTACTGATTTTGAACTTGGCCTCTAATCTGTTTCAGTGGAACTTTTGCTTGACTGACTTTGGTAACAAAGTCTGCAAACACCAGAAGGTCTTCAGTTGGATTTGCAGTTTTAGCTAGCACTGCTGTTGAGGGGAGCAGTTTTCTTCTATCCACTTGTATCAGTGTAGGTGTTTGTGTGGCTGCACATCAGAACAGATTGGGGAATTGATGTGGGTTAAAACCAACTGTTTTGGGTTGTCAAGATTTTTAAACCAGTCTAGTTTTAAGCAGGTCACCAGTGTTCTTTACCACACATGTTTGTGCTGGTACAAGCAGGGGAGATGATAAGATTTCTTCTGTTTTCAGTGCTGGTTCAAAAGATACAAGTTCTTGTTTTGGGGTTTTTTTTAACAAAATTTTCACACTTAGAATCTTGGCTGGGATGGAGTCCATGCATTAAAGTTGTGTTAGGAAGGGTACAATATTCTGTATGTTGCACAGTCATCTTTTATTCATTCTTTTTCAGCCAGGTAAATTCTAATACTTACTGCAGTATGTTTCTCATGAGAGAGCATAATTTTTTGGCAATAAAATATGAACTTTGAATAGCCTCCACATAACTAGAAAGCTTGTCTGCAAGTGTGGTTTTTGTTTCTACCTTGCCTCTGTGTTCTCCAGTTCCTTTGAATGAAGGAGGCTCACTGACTCTGCTCAGTGTCTGAATTCCAAGACATGTATCATATCTTCCACCATTGGATCTTCACAGAGGTATCTTAATGACACCATCTTCAATAAAAAATAACCATTTTCACTAAGTTAATATGGAAATCTGAATACTTACAGTCTGTCAGTCCCAGTGGTTCCTCTCCACGGTACCAGAAATGCTGTGGTTCAGGGGGTGCTGAGTACCTCACTGAGGTGCTGCTGCTGCCCCAGGATGGGCTCATTCAGATCTCTGCTTTTGCCTCTGTGGATCTTTCTCCAGCAAAACTGACAACTTTGTGTCCTTTAGTTTCTGAGTAGTGGGGATTCTGTCCTACTTTTCCATAGCATGTGCCTGTTGGAGGTGGCAGCCTCCTCTGAACATGCAGTTGCTACTTCTTGCCTGTAACCTTTATAAATAAAGAGCAATTTTCATAAAGAAGTGGCAGCATCTGGAATCAGCAGCTCATATTGTTTGTTTTAAATTTCTGTATTTTTCTGTGATTAGACTATTTTAGGTTCTTCATCGCTTCATATTTTATTTATTTAAAGCATGAATTACGCTAATTGTTGCTGGTGCAGCTGCACACACATCTGAGCTGGCTTGCTGTTTGTTTATGCTAACAACTAAACACCACCAGGTGTCCTCTGTTTCTTTATCAGATCTGAATTACCTCCTGGAGATCCTCCTCTGGATTGGAAAATACTGATTTAAAAAAAAAACAAAACAGGAATGGGGGATAACAGACAAACCTTTTTGCTTAGCTTTGACGAGGTCGAGGTGTGAAGCCACTTGGAAGCGTTAGGGGATGCACACTGTTACATTTTGTTAGTATAGCTTTCCCCTCGCTCCCCCAAGCTTATCTGTGTCCCTGTGACTCACCAGTATCCAAGGGATTATTTTCCAACAAGGACGGAGTAGCAGATGGATATTTCTAGTTGTCTCTTCCAGACTTGTTGCTGAAACCAGTTCAGCCATCACCACACTAAGGCTTACCCTTCTCTTGCTGAGAGATTATTAGCAGGCAGCTGTTACAATCCATCAACAAATGGATTTTTACTAGGCAACAATAGTAGTCAAGATAATATTGAAATAAAAATGAGCATAAAAGTTGGTTAACTACCAAAATTTGTGGGTTTTCTTCTTGCCTTGGTTCTATCTGCTTGCTTTTTCTAGTCGGGAAGGGGTTTCTGTGACAGACTGGCAACGTGCGAGAGAACATATTTTTACAAAGCAACAGATCACTCTGTGGGAAGCAGTGAAACACTGTGAGATGGAAATCGTGCTGTGCCCTTGCAGGTGGTGCACTGCAGGCTGCTCCACCCCGGGCCAGGGAGTTAATTTGTCCCCAGCACTTTGTGAGCTGAGGGGAACTGAGCTCTGTTAAACCGAGTATCCCGTACTGCCAGCTGAACTGCCATGGCAGCTGGGAGCCCCTGTTTTGGAGGAGTGATCAACAGCACTGTCATTCTTCTTCCTTTAAACTCATATCCCGCCCTAAAAGCTTTTAGGGAAGTTGCACGTTATTTTATGTACTTGGATAAGAGATAAGACAAAGCCACATTTTACGGGTTTTTTCCCCTCTGTGGAGACATCAAAGAGCAACAAATTAGGGTGTTCCCTTGTGCCATTATTAGATGGAACAAACAGAATCTCTAGGTTATCCCCAGTTCAATACTTTCTATTTCAACTGTGTACTCCTGAATTATTAACAGCCCTGGCTCTGGAATGGTAACAGAACTGCAGCTCTATTCCCAGCAGCATTAACCTAGAGCTACCCCAGATGGTGGCTTGCCAATGGCTCTTTTAGGCAAGTGATGAAACACCACCTGAAGGTGACCTCAGAAACAAGTGACTCCAGTAGTGGTAATGCTTTCAGGGCACTGACTGTGATAGGGTGTTTCCTTACCACGCTTATTTTTAATTCCATTTTGTGAGTATTTCTTACTGTAAAACTATAATGTTAGTTTATAATACGTGTAGATAGTAATAAGTCATGTCAAATGTGTTAGGCTAAGGGTGTGACGATTCGAGTTGCTGAATGCTCACCATGTGTTCTGCAGTGGTTCTTTGGTGTTTCCATGGATTTTAGTTGACCAGCTGTTGTGCAGCTTAGACACATTTGATTACATAGCAGTTTGTTCGTACCATTTGTGTGTTGGATGAACTTTATTGAACAACAGTTTGAATTTTGGTGTATTTAACTGTCTATATCATGACTAATATACTAATATCTTTAAATCTATTCATAAGAAAGGCAGTTATAGCTTCAATACAGGACATTATTTATTAGCCTAATAATTGTTGCCACTGGACTGCATATTCTCATCATCATCAGTTACTAAAGCAGCATTGTAAGTCTGTGCACACACAAGAGAAAATGAAAAGGATCATTAAGTGGAATAAACAGCAAGTGACACTGAAAAATACATTACAGTGATATTTTAAGCTAATGCTTGTGTGGGCTGTGTGAAAGCACAAAGAGTTTATCTCCTACAATCCTTTTTGCAGTTCTGCTGCTAAACAAGTAGTTCGTACTGCTGTTTTCCCTTACCTGGCCAGGCTGTGTAAGGCCCTTTATGTCCCGAAGCAAGAGAGGGAGGAGAACAAGGTGAGAGGACTGCAAAATGGAATAAAGATGAGTGAAGATGTTGACCTAGAAAATGACTGACACACCATTAATGACCATTTCTTCAGAATGCCATTATAAGATAACTTCTCTTATTTTCATAAAGGGATTGATCTTAATCAGAAGGAATTTTTTGTCCTTTCTAGGTTCTACTCCAACTGAAGGCTCTGTGTCCATATAAAGAGCCCCATTTCATAGAGGAAAGAGCAAACTGTCATTCTAGTTCCTCATTTATGAAAATATTCACTTGTAGTATATTGTTGTCAGTGGAATCCTAGCTGCCCTTCCATTATGTGAGCTGATTTATTTGAAATTGTTATAGTGGGAGATATAATCAATGAAATTAATATTCTGTGACAATTGGTGCTTTTAATATTGAATATAGTTTATAATGTCATGGCAATAATGCATCATGTTAATGAAAACTGAGAATGTGTATTTTTTTGATGTTTTGTATAATAATTTAGAAATTATTGTGCTTATCTGCATTTCATGTGAACTTCAATGTCTGTAGTGGAAATGAAAAATATTCAAAAGGGCATTTTCATGCAGCTAGTCAGTCCTATAGGATTTGATGTTTCATTTCTTTCATCACAGATGCTGCTCCTTGAAGTGCCTGAGTAGTTCTGTCTGAAATTTCTACAGTTCACATTTGCAGTTCACCTGAGTTGTGCTTATATTTACTTTCCTAGTCTGCCTTTACTTCCATAAGACTTTGTTTTCCTTATTTAGAAGAATCTCAGATGATAAGTACATTGCAGAGCAGCAGTTCTAACCTAAATCTTTTTCTTTTGGTCTCTCTTGCAGTTATAAAATCTTTAACATACTTTGTTCAGCAAACTTCTTCAAACTTCAGTGCATTCATAATTGGATAAATACAAAAGATAAACAGTTGAATTTTAGCTTCTGTTGAAAAGGTGTTTATCTTTCACTCAGAGGTTCAAAACTGTTGCAAAAATCCCAATGACAAACAGATTTTGCCACAGCATTACAAGCTGCCTTGATGGTTTGTTACCTTGTTTGTGTATCTTCTATGATATTTTGTATGATACATAGTTAATACAGCTATGCAAGAAAATAGTTTAAATTTTGCCTGGTGTGGTGGAGCTCGTGGACTGTAACTGTTACAAATCGCATTAATCTTATAGTTAATTTGAGTATAAAAAGCAAGATATAGAATGAACTTAATTAACCATTCATAAATGTTTTGCATATTTCATGTATGTTGAAAATAGTTATATTCCCTTGAGCTGCCACAACATCTTTATAAACAAACTGGTGAGGGAGAGGCTGGATCAGAGCTGGAACACTGAACTGCCAGGCTCTAAGGGCAGCAGTTGTTGTGTCTGAGCTGAACTGGCAGCTGGTCCCAAGTACAGTTCTTCTGGGGCCACAACCAAGTCCAGTCTCACTCAATAGTTTCATAAACAATCTGGACTTTGACTGCTGTGTGAACCCTTCTCTCCTTGGCCCTTGAGAAATGCACAGTCTGTTCTATCCAGGTGTATTATCTGTGCCTGGGCTTGCTCATTCAATCAATCCAGGTTAATTATCTGCAATTAGGGGATACTTCAGTGCTGAACTATCACCCATATCAGTTAACAAAGTTGAATCAGACTATTGCTATTTTTCTTAAAGCATTAAGTTTCTATTACTTATTGGAATTTATTTACCTTTTAAATATTTTGGTGCTAACAACAGTAGCTTCTGGATATGGACCAGTGAATGCCTCAGTGTGGCTGATAAAACAGTTTTGGTTTTATAGATGTGTAAGACTTGCTGGTGCCAGAGGATGAGTTCTCAGCCTTGTTAGTACCTTGAGATCCTCAATAACCACTTTGCTGTATGTCTCTGTTTATGCATATGTTTTGTGGAAAATGTTCTTTGGATTTCAAATCAGGTTTAGATTCCAAAAAAAAATAGGATATTACTGTTGAATTTCTTTGAAGAATCTGTGTTAAGCTGATAAACCAGTCTTGCACATAGGTGATATACTTAAACAAGAAATTAATAGTATAGATCTGTAAAATACATCTTAAATGTTAGTCATGTCCCAAATAATAGTAATAACAGATAGTTAAATCTGGAGAAACCTTTTTATTACAGTAAAAATGATAATTCCATAGGAATCTTAATTTTAAGAATTCGTCCTGAATCTTTGAGATGCTCTAGATGGAAGTGTTAAATTAGCTGGCACAACGTTTTAAAATCAGAATGTTTCACAAAATCTCATTAGCATTTTATGAAGGAAATGGTATCAAATGGTATGGACAGATAGAATTTTAGTTCAAGGAGGTGGTTGGAGGATTTAGCAATGGTGAATTGAAATTAGGAAAACGGAGCTGAATGCATTTCAAGATAAATTATTTATTATAGGCCTACTCAAAGAAACAGTAAAAGGAGTATTGCTTTGCACATTTGGAATTATCTTAGACAAAGCATCAGATGAGCGGGGGGAGGGGGGCAAAGAATCCTTGGGAGAGAAATGCACCTTCTACAAGAAGATCTGAAATTTGGCCTGGTAGCTTAGGCCTTGTGAATAAATCATGGTCCAGTTTTCTTAAGGTTAACCTGTTTGAATGCCAACATGCAGCTGTGCAGAAAGCAACAGGAAATATATTCTTTTTAAATACTGAAACTGAGAAAAGTAAGTCCTGATTGTCAGAGTTTCTCTAAATTGAAGGACTGGTGTTACTCTTTTCCCACTGTGACGTGAGCATGGTCAATGTGTAAGCTCCACTGTGCTGCTGTGCAGATGGAGGCACAGAAAGATGAACAGTCTGTTATCAGCAATGTTTCACTTACTTTTAGTTTTTAAACTCTTGTTTATTTTGCAAAAATTCTGTGTTCCAAGGCTGAGAACTACATAATGAAATCCAGTAAAAAGCAGCAAAATGTACATAAGCGATTAATTTCAAAACAAAATAAAAGATTGTTAAAGGAGCTTGAAATGGGTTTAATTTTTTTTTCTCAGCTCTAAAGCCACAGTTTTTGAACTGGATAACTTGAGTTTGAGTACCACTTGCATGATGCTCTATTTAGGCTTAGTAGGAAACTAACTATACTTCTGCTTGACATAAGAAAATCAGGAATTTTGAAAACTAGGAAGGATCACAATGCCCATTAACTTGGTATATTCAGATGCACATAAAATGCTTTTTCTGATGTTTTCTGTAACATAATTCATAGTTACTTAAATACAAGCTTATTTAAGTTACGATTTTTAATGAATATATGCTGTATTACTTAGACTTCTTCTGACCCTAGATATAGTTTGCATTATCTATTTCTGTGGTTCATTTTTAGGACTACTTGTTAGCTAAAAAAATAACAGATTTAGAAGCAAATTTTCCACGAGATTATAATGCACCTTTTTCCTGCTGGAATGGTACTTTAAATAGTTTTGTTTAGTAACTTGTCATTAATTATTTTTCTAATACATCTCTTTATTCTAACTACATATTTGAATGTCCAAAAATTGTTCAGTAAGTTGGAATGTTCTGGATTCCCTTCTTTGATGTGTTAGTCAAAATGGGGAAAATAGCATCACACAAATCTCACTTTGTCAGAAATGACAAGGGATACTTTACTCACATTTGATTCCTCCAGAATTTTCTCTTGATGGAGATTTTTAGTTACTGTCTGTGAGTGTAGGTGGTTGTAGAATTAGAGAAAACTAAAGAATACTCACGTGATACAGGGATATGAATCCTATGTCCACTAAACCCTCTGAAGTCTTGGGATAATATTTCAGTTTAATCTGAAGTAACAACAATATTGAAGTGTTGTAATGCACAGAGCATCATGTGGTTTCTGAGCTGGTGGTGTTCATGAAATTTTCTGGGGTTTATTTCTTTCTTTTGCTGTTTTGTCAGAGCAAAACCACAGACTTTTACCAGAAGCCTGGAAACACTAAGAAGTTTTTTTCTTAAAAAATCATTTCCAGTTGATGGACCTAGAATACAAATCAGGAGTTGTTTTTTCCCAGCAACTGCTGCTTTCTGGATATATCAAATTTTGGATGTTTGCTCTGTTCCCTCAATGCCTGAATAACTTATGAATTACTTGTCTTCAGGAGGGGAAAGAAAATCTTCTTACCTTAGTTATCCATCTTATTTGGGAAAAAGTAGTTCTTGTACGTGCCAGTGTTCATGGAAGAGCACACACTGAAGGCAGTTGTGTTAGTCACTGCTCTCAGCCAGCACAGAAGGTTCTCACGTTGAATCAGGGACATGTCAGCTGCATGGTGAGGTATTTTTAGTGCTTTCCTTAGGTTCTAATTAGTGATGTCTTAAAACACAGTAAAAATGCAGATGATTCCTAGACTAGCTGTTTACAGTAAATGAGAATAACAAATGTTTCTTAGTAGAAAAATGCCGTATTTGACTTCCCTGCTAGACACAGTCTGTGCTCCTAATGATGTAGGTCAGATTCTGTAAAGCTAAATAGATTTGTGACAGCAGTTCTTGAAAGGGTCCCTCTGTGCTCAAATGAGGCCTGGATTTAGGTGGGTATTGGTCTATGAGGAAGCTGAGGCTGCTCCTGTAGCCTTTGGGAAAGGATGTACAGTTCTGCTGGCCTGTCACCACTGAATTCAAGTGTATCTGCCTTCATTAACATTGTGGGACCTAATTATTCTATGCTGTAGACCTTGGATCCTTTCTTTTGAGCCCAGCCTGGTGGATGTTACTGTTAACCCTTCTTCCAGTGTAAGCGATTATATAATCAACATGTGCCCAAATTTAATGTTATATTCTGATATTCTTCTTGCATTTTGGACAGCAATTTTTAAAGATTTGATCAGGACTAGATTCCTCTAAACTTACTTTAGCCTGCTTAGTTAGTGCTTTGTTTAAGGTTTTTATTTCAATATGGTGCTAACAATTTTAAAGCCTAGCTGATTTTGGCAGACTTAATTGCATATTACTGGGGAGAAAAAGATTTCTGTATTAATTAAGTAAAAGACATCTTTCCCCTTTAGAGGTATCCTGAATTTAGGGAATAGGAAAGGAGAATCCTGTACATATATGTATACATGTAGAGGATCATTAAAGGGGACTGACATCACTACTGTTTGTCCGGTGGCTGGAACACATTTCATGTGGGAGGTGATCGTGTGGAATCTGTCCAGTTCATAACTAGTTCCTGATATTTGTATATATCCAGAGAAACAATATTCCTATTAAATGTGTAGATTTTTACTATTACTGTAATTCCAAATAATTAAAATGATCCGATAACAAGCTGTCATGAGAGGCATTTCTCAAGGTGAAGGCTGCAGTTCCTTGGCAGAAGCACAGAAGAAGTTGGTGCACCTACTTGGTGCATTCTGATGCTGGTCTCTGGCCATGTAGGAGGCTTCATTCTCAGATCTATTTTTCTACTGTCTTCCAGGAGAATTGAAATGTCATGGCTTGAAACTCATATTTTCAGAATAAAATGCACAGCCTCCCAAAATACTGTATTGACTGAGTAGTTCACCCACTTTAAGCCAGATTTGTAAAGAATCCAAGCCAATTAGGCTGCCTCAGATCTCACTCCTTTAAGACTCCTCCATTCCAGAGCTAGAATCAATGTCAAATGTTTCTCTTGACTTTCTGAGCACTATAAAAAAATCTCCTCTTCCCTTCACTAATAGCAATAGACTGATACTTACGATGATCTTAGGGTTGAATTTTGAAGCAATTTTAAATGCAGTTTTGAGTTTTAAAACATACTATGTAGCTCAAGTAACCAAATAACAAGAGCATACTGGCAATGCAGAATACTTCACAGCTTGGCACTGAGTGCTTTCTTTCACATGGTGACATGTGCAGATCTTCTCAGACAAAAATGAGTCATGAGCAAATGATCTTTTTCTTTTACAGAGAGCACTGGAGAAAATTAGAGCTGCAAAATACCAGAAGATGTTTCCCACAGGACAAGTAGAAGGAAGTATATTAGGATATTGTTCAGCAGAAGACTCTTAATGGATTGTGGAAATTTCTGCTGGCAGGCAGGCTGACTTTTCTTGAGGTCTGATCCGGGCAGATGCACATTCCATAGAGCCTGCAATAATAGCTGCTGAGGAGCAGAGTGTGAGAATTCAAGTGTTTACACCGCCTCTGGGTGTGCAAAGCAAACTTCTTTTGCCCTGCAGACACACAGGTAAAGTCTAACCTGCTAGAAAATCACTAAAATGTGAGAAACCACTCATTATGGAATTGTATCCTTTAATACAGCTCTAGGATGAAGGATAACAAAGCAATGTGTAAAGAGGAATACTTGTGTTATTCTGAAGTGAAAGTGAATTAGTCAAAGTGCTGCAGAAGGATGTGAATATCTGCAGCATAACTAGAATTTAAAATGCAGTCACAGATTTACTTTTTATTCAAGCATCAAAAATTCAAGTCTTGTGTATTCTGCAGGTAGCAAAAGCTGATTTTGGATTCAGACAGACATAAACACTATTTCTGTCTAATGTACTCACAGAAGAAGGCACATCTTTGTTTCAATCAAGTGTCCAAGATTGGTTGTGTGCCTATTTTTCTTGGGGCACTTCTCATTACATCAGGTTCCCAGTGGTTTATTTCTGCACTTTCCTTTAATTTTTTCCCGCTCTTTCTAATCCTCTTCCTTCAATGTACCATCACCCACCCATCATCTCTAGTTTATTGCAAACTTCAGTTTCCCCTTCGGAACGTAACATTCAATATTTTTCCCCAGCATTTTCTCCAAGCTCTGATAAATCCACCCCAAACTCCCACTCTCACATCTCACACTGGACATTTTGGCAACATTCACCTTGAGCTGGTCCAGTTGCCTTGAGGGCCTCCTGCCCCATGCAAGGCAACTGTGAGGCTCCACTCAGAGTGGAGAGTCTGGCATTCCCTGGGATGAAGCATCCCCACTCCATCTGTTGGCAAGGATGGGAAGGTAAGGCAAAGGAAATGGTCAGCTGCTGTTCTGGGCATGACAGCAATTTTTGGCTCTTCTCCACCTTCTCATTTGTCTGAAGGAATTATTACACTCCTTTCTAGCAGTGGTGGTCATTGCCAGAGAGGTCAGATACGAAGTCCAGGGGGAATATTCCTGAGGTTTCTCATGCCTTTGTTCAGGAGGGTTGTCAGGAATCAGGCTTGGAAATGGCAGTAGGAAGTAATTTTACATAAGACTCCTAGTGACCTAAACATATGAATAACTCTTGCACTACCTTGCAGAGAGATCCAAAGTTCTTTAGGCAAAAATATACCACAGTATAACACTGATAACATAAAATAATTCAAACGTATGAGGACAGTTGAGGTGATTAATGTCTGCGTGTTATTGAAACATACCCTTTTTTTGTTGGTTTTTTCTTTAGTTCCAGATTTTAATCCGGATCTTATCCATGGAACAATGTCTATAATCTTTAGCATCACATAAAACCAAAAGTTGATTTGCTTGCAGATTGTGAAGTTTTCTGTGGAATTCCAGATTGTTGTAACCCTCTGGACATAAAAAAATGACAGCAATTCTCTTTCCCTTCTTCCTCAGTTTAAGTGTCAATACTGTGCTATATTTGAACAGTATTACACGTGATGACTACCTGAAGTTTTATTGTTAACTACAACAGAAATATCATTTGGGCCTTTTTCCTTGTGTCAATCCATGAGACCCTTATCATAGTACATGCTTTAGTAATTAAAATGGTTCTCCTTCTAAAGTTTCCTTTCTTCACGGAATTTTAACAGGAAATTGGTGGTGATCAAATATTTTGAGCACTATTCTCTCAGTCTAGATTTACACAAGCCGTCCTATGCTTTGTTTTGAGAAGTGAAACAAGCAAACAACAGAAATCCCAAATGGTTCAAATTCACAATCTGGTATTATTTTTCTTTTTGCTAAGACTCTACTTTTCCCTGATGTGTGCAACCCACGTGGCAGTGGCTGTGTGGCCTTAGCTCAGGGTGAGCCGGGAGTGGGATCTGTGCTGCTGTGCCTGCCTGGAGAGGCACCACCACAGGACTTCCATGCACACGTGCAGTCACTTCGCTTTGTCTCTCTTGACTGACATGAAAACAGACTGTTCTCATGCTACTGTGTTGTATATTGTTACTGAAATACTGGGAATTTTTCTTCAAGAAGTTCAAAACACAACCTTCCCCTGTAAGACTATTTTCTTGTGAGCAATCACACCAGAAATGATGATATACTGGGTAGCGACCAGATTTCAGTTTTAAGCTAATATGTTATATAGTTTATTTAAAGATATTATTTAAGATATGCATTAAAGTTCTTTTCAGATGTGACTGCTTTCAGCTACCAAATGTCTTGCTGATTAATTTCTCTTAAAATCTGGTGTGCTCTTTTCAAGAATGAACTTGAAAAGAGTAATCAGTTCTGCAGTTGTTGGTTTCTGCATTTACCCAATCTGACCATTTAAAAGAGCAGTGTAAGTGAAATAATCTGTTCCTATAGCAACACATAGAGTCTGGAAGAGCTTCCATAAAGTAGAGATTATATTTAAGGCTTATAAAATCCCAGAAGTTAAAACCAAGAGGTATGGGTTCTGAGGCAGCCCACATATAAGCAATAAGAGGACTTAGCTCCTGTTAGGCATTAGAATGCCCTTTATTAAGATGCCCTTCCTTCTTTCTTGGCAAAAGTATCTGGAATTGCAATACTTGTTTGACCTGACTTGTTTGCCAAGCAGCTGCGGTTGTGGCAGTGGCAGTGTGCCTGACTCAGGGAGGTTACAGCATGAACCATGTATTTAAATAGTGAGGAGTTGGCAAGAGGTGTTTCGTAGAGAATTAGAAAATGATTGGTTGTTTTGTTGGTTGTCTTTCTTTTTCTTGGTAAGTCAGACTTACCCTTTTCATTTATTTATTGGAGACTGAGCATTGAATTCCAAAGGAACAGGAAGTGGTGACTTTGTTTTCTTCTTACACTCATGCTTTCTTAGATGAGAGAAGAAACAAGTCCTTGTCGAAAGGTAGACTCAAAATGCTTGTGAGTAGTTGGCTGTTGTGGTGAACAATGCTGTTTGTCTGCCAGCCTCTGACAACAAAACACACAAGGAAAATCTGTCTTTTCTCATGTGCATCAGTGTAGAAAAACACCAACGGAGAATCAACCTGGTGAAGCTAAAGAGCTTAGAAGGGCTCTTACTTGAAAGAAAGCATGAAGTCAGAACTTGAAATAGAAATAAGTGAAAACACAGGAACATCTGATAAATGAAGAATGATGGTTTTGTGTCAAACCATTTCTAAAGTTTAATATAAATTATAGTTTGTGTTGAAAGTCCGTATTAACAACTTCAGCAGTATGGTATGTCCAAGAATGAGAAAACCTTTCAAAAACTGAGGGAAGACAAGACTTCTCGTTGATACATACACATACTATAAATTATATATAATAGAATCCAAATTCCAGGAGGAAACACCTGAAGTTTAATATAGGGCTATAATTCAGTGATGGAGATGCACTGGATTAACAGTTCTCTGCTTATTGAAGGAAGAAAGTCTTGTGACTTGCTTGTCCTCATTTGTTCCTCCCCATGATCCCAGAGCTCTCTGCCCCTCTCCAGCCCAGCTGTTGGGGTTGCCTGCAGGCAAGGTGGGCTGAGTCAGCTCTGTCACCTGGCTCTGAATTTGGCTGTCACTGTGTCCATCAGCAAAGAAGCACCAGACAGCCCTCAGGCAAGCAATAGCTGAATGTGGAGAAATGGGAGAGAATTACAAAGTCTTCCTCTTTCAGGTCAGCAATGAAGGTTTTTTGCTTAATCTAGGAGAAGAGAATTCCAGCTTGGTCTAGGGATTTATTTCTGTCTGTTACAGTCCTGATCTCATAGAGATGCTGATGTTTGCAAGTAAATGTATAGATAATTTCTTATTTCGGACCTTTTAAAAAATATGTAAGTCTGTATAACTCAATAAAAATCCACTGTTTTTTTTTTTTCTGAGCTCTTGCATGGCACTCTACTAGTCACACAGAGGAATTTTCAGAGTTTGAAATGTGTTTAATGTGACAGTTAAATTATTTTCTTGTATATAGCACTTATAAGGACCATAATTTATGACTGCCTGCAGTAGCTGAACAACATATGTTAATACTAAACCAGACTTCATTTTGAGTCTCCTTCCCATTTATGAGTGGTATCAGTAGACAACTTTGGATAAAGGAAATATGAACTCTGTAAGTATGAAAACTGTAACTATGTTACAGTGCAGCTTTTTTTCTGTCTCCATTTGACCTCCATTATCTTGTATATCTTGTGTTCCCCAACTCAACGAAAATCTGCATATTAACGGAATTTGTGATTAAGCTAATTCACTACTTTGAGAATAAAATTAGTGTTCCCTGTCTTAAAACAATTAGTGTTAACTTGCATATTAAAATTTATAAAATGCAGTTAAAAAATTGTGGTGTAACTTTAAAATTAGAGAGAAATTGTATGTCTCTTGTTGGTTAATTCGGAAGTTCTGTTTTTCTCTCTTTTTTCTTCTTAGAATGTGAAAATTAAGTTAGATTTTCTAATAAAAATTATTTTTTCATTCTTTTATTTGTATTTTAACATTATTATATTAGTAAAAGTGAGACTCGATAATTTATTTTTAAAAATATTTGAAGAGTATTTTCTGATTATTCATCCTGGTGTCATATCCTCCAGCTTATATACATATAGACTTCTCTGTCCACACTAGAACTTTCCAGGAAAGAACAGCCTAAACACAAAGCCAGGCTCTAAAGCCTACATTTTTTTAACAACCAGAAACATGTATCTGTTACAGATTATGTGTTGAGGTTAAGCTAGAATTTGCTTGGGTTAGGAAATTTTGAATTTACTGAGTATAATTCGTCTACAATGTTATTTTAAATGACTGGCATGTAAGTTCCTCTAAACAGGACAAATGTTACAGTCACAGAAAAAGACTTAGAGGTCCATGGGGATGACAACATCTGGGATGACCATGGCAAAAACGATGACTTGGACACCGACAGTGATGACTCAGGGGCCGATGACAGCATTGACTTGGACACTGACTTAGGTGATGACAACACTCAGATAATGATGACAACTGAGCCAATGACGATGTTGACTTCAACTTGGATGACTTTGGCTTGGATGACGTCAACTTGGACAACACTGACTTGGAAAACACTGACTTGGGCAGCTTTGACTTGGATGTCAGTGGATGCTGGGCAGCGTCCATAACACAGGGCTTTGCTTCGCCCCAGCTACGAAGGGCAGTGCAATCATTGCTTTGCTTCCCTGTCGTTACTCCAAACAAGGGATTGCAATAAAACGCCCTTTCATCAGACAAGGTGTTCTCCTGACTCGGGACGTAGGCAGACCTGGCCTGGAACCAGTGCTTTATTTGGTGTGGTATGGCACTGAAATGTTTGGACAAAGACAAATTGGCTTGTACAGGATTCAACAAAGGCACTTGAAAGCTTCTTAGCATGAATAGAGTTGTTGGCTTAATAAATTCATCAAAGTAGCAGTTTGTCTGAAAACCCACAACCATATCCTTGAAACCTGTGCTTTTTCCATTCTCCCTTTCTGTCTTTGTCACTTGTGCTTTTTTTCTGCTGATGCTTGGCATGTACTTAACTTATCTCATTTGATACGTCAGGCAGAAAAAGCATTAAAAATGTCTTGCATGGTAGAGTAATTGTATTTTCCATTGTGCAGTGCTTTCATTATTTTTCCAAGTATTCTGTGACAAGAGAGCACTGTAAGGCAAAATAGGAAAATAAAATGCTCCTTTGAATTGTTTCAAATAACTTGCACTTCTGTTTTCTGTAGGAATGTTGTTTTGTGCATTCCTATGCAGGTTTGCAAATTAAGATAATACAGATTGCAAACCTGTACCCTGGACTGCACAGATCTGTAGGCAACGGTAGATATTTTGGTATGCAGGTGTTATTCAATGGCTCAACCGTAGTGGGAAACAAAAGCCAATGTGGTAGAAATTCAATCAGAATTCTGGGCATTCTACAAAATCCAGGGAATAAGACCATGAAGATTGTACCTAGTAAATGTGAATCCTAAGGTGTTGTGACAGAGTGTAGAGATACTTAAAACATGATGGATATGAATGTAAAACTGAGTGAAGATGAGCGCACTGCAAGTTAGTAAACAGACAGTGTAGGGGGAACAGTGTTTGGCAGACTTGCTGCAAGCTCGAGGTAAATATTGTAGTTTCTTTGAAGAACGTAAGAATAGACTACAAACTACTGCAAGATAAGGAATGAAATGAAAGTCTGTTTGCCTTAGCTTTTTCTGAGTGAAATAAGAGTCTGATATCTCTATCAGCTTTTTCTAAATACATCAAACTTGGTTGAAATGTCTGTCTGGATTAGATCCAGAGATTTTGAGGCATTGCAATTGAAGATAATTAGTTCATATAATATGATCAGTTTTGTTTAGGTAAGTTCAGGAGTACCTTTCATTCTTATTTACACTCTCTGTAGCCTCTAGCAGTTGTAATATTCTCATTACTGCATAGGAGTGTGAGCCAGCAAAAGACTCCTGCATGTGCATAAGCACAAATTGAGAATATGTTAAAAGTTAGTCACAGAAACATTCCTTCATTCTACAAAATTTTAGGAAAGTAAGTATCCCTCTTCTTCATCGTGATGATCCTAAGACATTTCTGAGAATAGTAACAAAATAAGAATACAGTAAATATTCTGAAATATTAAGGTATTTGTTCTCTCCAGAAACAGCAGTCTCCCATTATACCAAATGCTTTATGGCTGAGATTCTGTCTAGTTTTCATAGTTGTCCTTTTTGGAGCTGTAGAACTATGTGTAACTATTTATGTTGCCAAGATTCTAAGTACCTGAAGTCCAGGCTTGGAAAATCTTTTTCTGAAGTGTGAATATTTACACAAGATGAAATACATGCATTAAGAGAGCTGGCCACAC
The DNA here is from genome assembly GCF_001604755.1 of Lepidothrix coronata. Classification (NCBI taxonomy): domain Eukaryota; kingdom Metazoa; phylum Chordata; class Aves; order Passeriformes; family Pipridae; genus Lepidothrix; species Lepidothrix coronata. The sequence goes on from NW_016690385.1 coordinate 1,022,590, forward strand.
AGCAGGCTGTTGGCTAGGCCTTTACCTTGGAATATGGGAGAAGGACAGAAAAAGGACATAAGTAATGATTTTCACATTGTAGCCAATTGTCACAGTCAACAGACTACTGAGTTTGTTTTTGCAAATTTTCAACCTTATCTAATTAAAACTTTCTCTGAGCAGTGGCTGTCATTGTTGATACAAATTAAATAGGTTTAGAAGTTTCCTCATAAGCATGTCCAAATGACTGACTCTTCTTGTTCCAGGTCGTGCCTGCAGCATGGGCTGGATCACTGATCTGCAGGACTGAGAGCACTGCATTGCCTCCTAAAACAGGCTACTCAGAGTTCTTGCCCCTCTGAAGTGAGCTGTCTGCCTGCAGCCCCTGCTCCCCTTTTGCCCATCCCCACCATAGGTACCTCATTTCACCTGCACTTTGTACATATGACTTGCAGCAATAGTGAATATACCCACGTGGAGACATTGAATATTCTTCTGTGTGAAATAACTGAGCCCTTGCTATGCAAAATGCCTTGTATGTACACACAGGAGCATTTCACTGTGTAATCAAGGTGAAATGCAGAGCTCCTGAGGAAATTTTGTAATTAAATACACAGAGCACTGGGCATAGTAATTAGCAGTCATTATTTCTGTAGAGTTAAAAATATCAGACAAACCTGTATTTGATTGCTTCTTGGTATTGATTCACTTGTTTTAGAGAACTGAAGAAACACTGTATTTGCCTGCACATCGAACCCGTGCTAGAGGTGTTTGTTAGCATTTGTCATCCTGCAGCAATGTGTCCTGGAGAAACACACAGCATGCTGCAGCACTTTCTTGGGTTTTGGTAGGGTTTTTTTCCCCAGCGACAGACATAATCACATAAAAATGTAGAAGTGATGATTGTGGCAATGGATTTGCCATATGCAGGATGAAAAAACTCCTGTCAGAGATGGATTGGTGAGGAAAACAGCTCAAACGTTATGGAGACAGAAGTTTTTACTATGGTTTAAACATGTTTCAAAATGGCTTTTTGTATTTTCTGCAGTGTCACTGTCTCCTTCTTCCCGACACCCCCTGTGAAGCTCTTGTCTCACACAGAGCGTCCTGGGAAGGTGTCCTGAGGTGTTTCTCATTGGTCCTTTGTTAACTCCTTTCTATTGGTTGTTGACCCTTTACTTGATGGTTTTTTCTGTGTGACCCTGAACTTGTGATTGGTCCCCTTTTGATCCTCCTGAAAGCCTTATAAACCCCAACCCCACAATAAACTTCCTCTTTCGTCCGTCCCTCTCTGGTGGTCTGTGTGTGCTCCTTGCGGGGTCACCGGACCACATGCAGGGGTGGGGGGAAGGGCATTCACCTCGCAGGTAATGGGGCCAGCATCCTCAGGCCTGGAGGTCTCCCCAAATCCCACTAATCCGCCGTAGATGATGAAAGTAGTGGTACCTCATTTTGGCTCTAAATAGTTATGCTTTTAAGCTATGCCTTCCAAAGAAAATTAGGTAAGATGAATACTAAGAGTTAGTTGACTGAGGTACAAGAGGTAGTCAAATAGCAAAAATAATGTTAGTCTAGATATTTAAGATCAATTTATGAGAAATCTCTGGGGGTGGTCTGAGTGGGCTGCATGCCTGGCCTTGCCTAAGTAGTGCATTCTGTAGGGTAGTACCCAAACCTCAACTCTTCTATTCAAGTGTTCTTTTTCTCACCTAATGAACAGTAAACAGGAGTCAATTGTGCTCTTCACAGAACCCTTCCTGTTCAAACCTCTTCTCTTACTTACTGGATTATCCAGAAACACCCTCCCATGGAGCCAGTGAGATGCATCTGATTCAGTAGCCATATGAGCCAGATATCCCTTTATTTCTGGAGACAGCCCTAGTGCCTGGCTAATGCTTTTTTGCTTTGGGCCATAAATTGATTACTGCTGAACTCAGAAAGGAAAGCTGTCTTCTGAACCTCTGCCTGCTGCTACAGGGAAATGGACCAGACAGAGGTAATTGGCACTATTTCTCTACTGCTACATTCTAATTTTTCTGTTAACGTGAAGTTTGTTCTGAATGTAATTACAAATTGACAAGTATATATTTATTCTAATTGCATTTCATAAGACTACTTAATCTTCATAAAGACACTAAGTCTGCACAATGTCTCCATGCCACAAGCAGTGACTCATCAAGAGAAGGAGGAAAATACAGAACTTTACGTCTTTCTGGTGCTCCGCAAAAGACTTGGTGGGTCTAACAAGGTATTTGATTTTTAACTTCAAAATCAGTCTCCTCTGCAGGACACTTTCAGAACCTACTACTTCATTCTGACATTAGATGGGTAAATAAATTATAATATGTATTCATAAAAATATCTAGAAAGCTTTTGTTTTTCATCTGGTAGTGGAAGATCAGGGGCTTTCCCAGCAGTCCAACAGTACTTATTTTCTGTTCATACAAACTGAATTATTCTGGAGAGAAAAGAATATGTGTGTAAGGGGAAAGAATAAAGAATTCAGTGCAACTGGTATAGTAGGATTTATAACAAAGGAGTTTTGATGATTTCATCGTTTCCTCTCACTAAGACGATGCAACAGAGAAATGTTATGCAGATTATAGTGATCCTCATACATACATTGATCACTTATACACTTAATTATTGCTCAGCTCTAATGAGATAGGACAGTTTTGGGAACATATTGCAGGCCCTTGGAGCGTAAATGCAGTTCTGGGAGGTGGATATTTTGTCACCATGCTGAAGGTAACAGTCAGCAGCAGGGCTGGCTCTGGCAGAGCAGCAGACGCAGTGCTAAGCCAGCATTCCCTCAGTCACTCAGTTCTTATAGACTTGCAGGATTTAGGCAGCCTGGCTGGGGGTTGTCTGTTACCTCAGGGAGCGAGATAGTGAATAGCAGCGTGAAAGCTGAGACAACTGTTAAACAGTGGTTCCAAACAAGCTTGAACCTGATTCTTTTGGTCCTGATTCTTACTTTTGCCAAGTTACATCCAGTGTTTTCTGTCCTTCTGGAAGTGATATTTAAGAATATTCTTATACACTGCTAGCACCTTGAGCAGGAACTGAGAAGGTGCCTACCACCATGGTACGTCAGATCTAATATACCCTTTTTAGCAAAGTGTATGGACCCCTTAGATGGTGAACAAATAAAACCGCTTTATAATGAAGTAATGCAAAAGTTTTGCCTAGACCTTAGCCCACAAACTGATTTTTTTTACCACCTAGAATGAGGAAAACAAATATGCATTTCAAGAGAGACACACTTCAAAACAGGCTGATTGTCCCCTGGACGGAGTGGGTGACTCCAACAATGACTGAAGGACACTGCTGCCTGGCCAAAATGTAAGCAGAGCCTTTAAATAAAATCTGTTGTTTGGGCTGACTCTCATTGGCATGTATTTACCACATACAGCCTAAGAGACATTTCCCCAGTGGCTGGGCTACTCTGCCTGCATTGGCAGAAGACAAGACCTACTTTTAGAGAATTTATTTTCATAGAATCATTCAGTCTTGGCACTATGAAAACTGCAACTTCAGAGCTTCCACCAGCTTGAGTGCAGGCAGAGATCACCATTTAGCCATAATACTAAGATATCAAAGCAACAGATTAAACTGGAGTCAGAAGTACAGGCTCTGCTATTCCACCATTCCCATGAGTAGCATAGGAATCACAGTGGTGGGCTAAGTTACAGAATTTCTTCAAATCTGTAAGAGTGAAAAAATTTTAAGTGTTCTTATAGGGTGTTTTTGAAAAGTACTGCATAAATACAGTAAATACAGGCTGTGTGGCCTTTTCCAGAAGTCCTTATCACAGCAGTTAGTGATTAAAGCGTTATTTAATTGAAGTACTAATATTAATTCATTAGCCATAATTTGTTTGTGGCTCAAAGTTAGCATACTGCAGTAAACAAATAAGATGGATCTGTAAATTGAAATCCTACTTAGTGACTTAGTGTTTCTGAAATTAGGAAAATTGTTACTTGGAATCTGGGCTACTCACCTGGCTTCACCAAGTTAATGATTTCTCTGGAATGAAACATAGAAGTTTTTCTTCATAGTGTGTATTCAGCACTCATCTGTTCTGTGATCCGAGTAATCTGCTATCCATCCATCCATCATCTACAGTACTGAAAGGAAAGCTAAATGGCAGCCTTTTGCAATGAACTGAATGAGATGGGATAGAAATGATACTCTCACTTCCATCTGACAAGCTGTGTGATTGACAGTAAAATATTAGTTCTGGAGACTGAGCCATACTCCATGCAGGGCAGGGATGTTTGCAAGAGTTTTACAGAATTCTTTATATCAATTAAACCTTAGGAGACAAATCCCTGTTAGTTTTTGCAGGGGACTAGCCACACTTCTGAAGGAAAGTATCACAAACCCCTTTTAGTCCAGTTCCTGTGTAGATACGTGAAGGGTGTAGGTACACAGAAAACTGTGTTTGGATTTAAGGGTATTTCAAGCAAGAGACTCATACATGTATTTTTATCTGCTGAATAGAATCAAATAAATCCTATCAAAATTTCAAGCAGAACAAAAGAAAATATGATACAGGTAGCTGTGATTTCTGTGTGCCGTATTTCGAAACATAAATATGCTGCTTGCAGACAGGCCTGGGAGAAGATGTAGAATGAGTGTTTTGCTTTCTATCTCAGTGATGCTGTTTTGCCTTTACATCGTTCTTTTATAAATCACAAATTAGAATGTCAGCACGTGGTTTTGCTCTTTGAACATGGAAAATATAACACTTAACACTGGGGATTTTAGATCTTAATTAAATTCCCTGCTGTGTATAATTTAGAATGCAGTGGCTAATGGCATGTTCACATTAGCTTTCTCTTGCTCTCTTGCACACACTATTTTACTTTTGTTTTACTTCTCCCCCACTCCACCTCACAGAGAGCACAGACAGCTTGCACAAGATGAGTCAGAGCTGTTCAGTAAACAGAGACAATTAAATTTCCCCTTCCTATGCTAAAAAAAGTTATATTACCTGTGTCTAAACAGTCATCTCTTTGAAACTGTAGAAGTGGTTTTCAAGAGGATTTTAACCCTGCTATAATAGACCAGTTGCCTAAAAATATTGAGAGCTCAAAAAAACCCCTGAAAGACTGCCTGGACAGACTGATAAAAACAGTAGAAAAATGGTGAGTCATACAGGACATTAATTAAAAAAAAACCAAACCAAACCACACAAGGGAATATTTTTAAGATACAATTGCCTTTTTATGGGTAGAAAAAAAATCAGGCTAAAATTACATAGTGGTTTAAGTACACGATGGTGAAAAGAGATGGAGAAAAGCACTTTTTATGATCATAGGTGTTTTGATTTAAACAGGATGAAAATATTTGTTTAGCTTTGTCTAAACACTTGTGTGACACATTTGTCTTTAAAAATGCTTGAGTCTCTTTGGCATTCTTTTACACTGACATACGGAGTGATAAATGTGCCACTGTTTCTCAATTCTGCCCTTTACATTCTAATTAAAGGAGAAACAACCCAGTTTTCTGACTGTTTTCCAGAAGGAGGAATGATGAAATTTATGCTAGTTTGTGAGTTAGAGCCTTCTCCCACTCTCCCTGCATAAGACCTTAGAGAACAGAATCTGTTTCATAACTGCTAGAGGTGGGAATCTTTTAATGAGAGAATCTTGACATAAAAATATCACAGTTTACTTCTTAGCCTGAGAGAGGGTAAACAATGAAAGATTTCTTACGTTCTCTAGTAATGGTGGTATTTTGGATGAGCAAAAATCAGAATCTTTCATCAAGGGCTCATTTGAGATGTGGATAGTCATTCTAAACGAAACAAAATTAATTTTCCAGTATTGTTCCAGATTTTTATATGGAAAAAATATTTAATATTCTCAAAGGAAGTTCTTTATATATCTCTTCAGTTTATCATTCACGCCCAGAATCATAGAGTGCAAGTGACCCCTGAGTGTTCCTGTTACAATGCTTTTGCTGCCTGGTAATTGTAATTAATGGGACTAAGTGCCCATAGTCTGTCCTCTGAGTATTGCTTCTCTTTGTATGAGCTTTATTCTTGTCCAGGTACAGCAGAATGTACAGAGGCCTAAAGCAGTGCTAAACAATATAGTTCCAGAACCAAATGCAGTACAAGCAGCTCTAGCAAGGACAGGAAATCCTGTCTGCTGGAAGTCACTGGGGAGAGGGACTGGCACAAAAGATGTCAAAGCAAACTTCATTTGAGGTATTTTTCCAGCTGAGAGTATGAGAACATTCATGTAAGTCATATCAAAACATACAATTTAAGATCATTTTCTGTAGTGATCGTCCAGGCAAAAGCCAGTAGGCCCAGAATTTTTGTTGAGTGAGCCATCGGAGGAGCACTGGCTGGGAAGGTTCTCTGCAGATTACCTGTTCTGAGCTCCTGTGGGAAGCAAGGTTGTTCCTGGTCCTGGATGAGGTCAGACCTGGTGTGCAGCTGGCCTGAGGACAGAGCCCACTGTCCCAGTGCCTCCTGAACAAACTCCTGTTCACAACCCACAGCGATGTCCCAATCTCCAAGATGTGGCTGCTGCCCCTGATTTTGCTCCCTTACAGGTTTTGGCCAGTTGTTTTTAAGCTGCCCTACAGACAACTGTAAACTTGTATCAGATGTCACTGTCCCCTCCTATTTGCCAGAGCGATCACTGTATTTCTCAGCCACCAACTGACATATCTTCTATTAAGCCATTTAATTAAAAACAAATGTGTTTTTACTCTGTCTTCCAAAGCAAGTATTTCCTTTTGGGTTTGAATGTCATTGCTTCTCACTTACATTACAGGACTCTCTCAAATTTCTCATCTCTTGCCATTGCTATTCTTGTGTGGGAAATCCCTGCTTTCTCAGTCCTTCCCACAAGAAAACAACTGTGCACTCCTTATTGGTTTTTTTCCCCTTCTGTTTATCATTTCCAATCCATCTGTATTTTTTGAGGTGGAACAGTGTGAAGTCACAGTTCCCCAAAGAATTCACAAGATTCTTCATCACAAGAGTATTATGAAACAGCAGAACATCTTCTAATTCCCTCTCTATTCTTTTCCTATTGCTTTCTTACATTTTGAGTGTCTTTTCATGTTAAGCTTACATTCTTAGAGAGCTATCAGAATATCTTCCATATATTATCTGAGAGGCAACAGCTAATTTTAAAGCTGTAATTGGGTAAGCAAAAGTAATTATTCCTATGCATTGCTTCGCACTTCTTCACATTGTGTCTTCAGTTCCATCCTCATCACTCAGCGAGATCCTTGAACACTGCTTGGATTTTAGTACCCTGGAAAACTCACTGGTTTTCACCTTTTCAATAATCAGTGGTTTTCACCCTTTCTTGCAGAACATTTCTGCAAGTGGTAAACAGTACAACTCCCACTAAACATTCTAATTATTAATATTGCTTCTTGGTGAAAACTGCCTACTGATTCCTAACCTTTTTTTCTTTATTGAAAGTGTTAGTCCATCCAAAGACTTGTCTTTTTGTTCTAAGAGAATTTATTTTTGTGAAGAGCCTCTGGTGAGATGTTAGAGGTTTGAAAAATGCCTAAGTACACTTAGGTAATTTTAGCAGATACAGTGACTGATTTCTTTTAAGAGCTCTGGAAGATTCCACTTAGCTTTTCTGTATTGGGTGTATCTTCCCTTTTTGCTTTAACTGACTAACATTTTCCGAGAATTTTCTCCTCTCCTCAAGTATGTATCCATATCTGGTTTGGGGTTTTTGTTGTTTGTTTTGCTTTTTTTCCCACTTGCTACTATGCCTAATAACATGGCTTAGATTATTTTCAGCAAATATGGGATGCACAAAATGAGCTAAATGGTGGAAATAGAAGAGCTGTCATTGTAGTTTTTAAAGAGAGGCCAATTAATAAATGAAGCCTCCAAAACAAGCTCTGAAATTATTAAACTGACTGAAACTGAAAGCAGCAGGAAATGGTTTAAGTCTGGCTCATTAAACAGAAGCACTACCTTCTCTTTATATGTCTATGCACAATCTTACAGAAGAGGTGAGGATTTTTCACAGTTGTGTTTAGTCCGTCTTTTGTAGCTGCTTGCTACTGATTCAATAGGCTTTTACAGTTGGAACAGATATTGTTACATAATTGAGTTTGTCACTGTATATGGATGGCATTTTCACACAGTCACTGAAAAATCTTCTGAACTTTCTGCAAGTGAATTAAATTTCTGAGCAGTGCATCCCAAAGGTATGGGCTTGTCATTGGTTGGAGTGACACTTGTGATGCAGGTTGACTACTCCTGGAAATGTGAAAATGAAAATATTGTGCTCAGTTGCTGTCTGAAGAGAAGACCCAAATCCTTGACTTCAGTGGTGACACAAATACCAACATAAAGAGGAAAACAGGAGATACAAAAGGAAGGATGTAATTTCTATTTTCAACCTCTCTATTTTCCTTCTAAAACCTGTGTGATAAGGGCCATGTTTCCCATGGCAAATCCAACATTTGCCTGATCATTTGCAGTCACCCCAGCCCTGGAGGTGCGACAGTTTTTCCAAAGCCCTGACTTCTATTTATGATCAATTGTCAAAGCACTGCTGACCAGTATGGAAAAATCCTACCACAGTGTTCAATTTCATGCATTATCCCCAATTTTATTTTATCCAAATGCATTAGAAACTGTGCAGTACAAATATCTGTTACAACAAGGGAATTGTGAGGAAGATTAATAGATTGTGGATGTGAAAGACAAGAAAGAACTCACACATTGGTAACTTATACCTGTAGGGAAGCTGCTGTTCTGTGCAGCAGACACTTATCTCCAGCAGCTGTAAATCAGGGCTGCACATTCCAGTCAATTAAAAAAATCCTCTGAGTGTGGTGGTTACGCACAATCACAATTACAGCATCTAACCATTTTTAATTTCAAGTGAGTATTTTTTTTTTACTAAGAGACAGATTTACATCAACAGCCTCTAATTTAGCAATCCCTGATAGATTTCATGGAATCCCAGAATATGCTGAGTTGGAAGGGACCCACAAGGATCATCAAGTCCAACCCTCAGCCTGCACAGGCCCATCCCCAAGAGTCACACCCTGTGCCCCAGAGGATCATCCAAACCCTCCTGGAGCTCTGGCAGCCTTGGGGCTGTGCCCACTGCCCTGGGGAGCCTGGTCAGTGCCCAGCCACCCTCTGGGGGAAGAACCTTTTGCTGAGATCCAACCTGAGCCTGCCCTGACACAGCTCCAGCCATTCCCTGGGTGCTGTCCCTGGTCCCCCAGAGCAGAGCTCAGTCCCTGCCCCTCCTCTGCCCCTGCCCAGGAAGCTGGAACTGCACTGAGGTCTCCCCTCAGTCTCCTCTGCTCCAGCTGAACACACCAGGTGCCCTCAGTGTCCTCACACGGCTTCAAATCAAGGCCCTGCACCATCTTTGCTGCCCTCCTTTGGACTTGCCAGATCATTGATTCACAAGATGGTTTGAGTTGGAAGGGCACTTAAAGCTCATCTCATTCCACCCCCTGCCGTGGGCCACTAGACCAGGTTGCCCCAAGCCCTATCCAGCCTGGCCTTGAACACTTGCAGGGATGGAGAAGCCACATCTTCTCTACACAACTTGTTTCAGTGCCTCACTACCCTCACAGTAAGGAATTTTTTCCTAATATCCAATCTAAATCTGTCTTCTATCAGTGTGAAGCCATTGCCCTTGTCCTGTCACTCCAGGCCCTTGTAAATAGTGTCTCTCCATCTTTCTTCCGGGCTCCTTCAGGTACTGGAAGGCCTCAGATAGGTCACCCTGGAGCTTCTCTTCTCCAGGCTGAACAACCCCAATTCTCTCCCCTTTCCCCGCAGCAGAGCTGCTCCATCTCTCTGATCATCTTGGTGCCTCCTCTGGACTCTCTCCAGCAGCTCCGTGTCCTCCCTGTGCTGTTCCCCAGGGCTGGAGGCAGCTCTGCAGGGGGGTCTCACCTGAGGGGGCAGAGGGGAAGAACCCTCCCTGCCCTGCTGCCCATGCTGGGGGATCAGCCCAGGGCACAGGGGGGTTCTGGGCCAGGGCAGGTCCAGCCCCTCACCCACCAGCACCCCCCAAGTCCTTCTCCTCAGGCTGCTCTCGAGCTGGTCATCCCTCAGCCTGGATTGATACAGCCTGGATTCAGATGTAGCAGCAGAAGCTTGATTTATAAATAGGTGGCCTTTGTAATGCACAATCTCTGTAACTGAGAGGTTCCTAAATATTGTTTTCACTAGGCTTTGCTCTTACAAATCACTGTCTCTTCAAGTGGCATGCAGTGTGGGAAGGCAGCTAGCAATATCATGTGAATCAGAATGGGACTGCTGGCAAAGTATTCCAAAAACAGTAAGTGTCACTGGAGCCCTATAGCTTGAAGGTTTCTTCCATGAGGCTTCTCAGCTTTTCCTGTAGAGCTGTGCTCTAGTCTTCATGCTATCACAAAAAATAAATTAAAAAAAAAAAAGTCTAATATTCATGTGTATTAAGAAAAGCTTACAGATGAAAACACTTACAGCTAAGGCTATACAGAAAATAGGCAGTAAGTATAAAGTAATGAGTTAGTGCATTATATTGGAACGTGGAGTGCTTTTAATTACAAGATGTACCAAAACCTCTGGGTAACCTGCTTTCCCCACAGGTTCAAGTGAGCACCCCTTTCGTCCTACTTGCCAGTCTTCCCCCAGCCAATGTGTACCTTGGCTGTTTAGGCAGCCCAGATCCTTCGCATTGCTACTGCTGTATAGTCATTAATCTTTCAATTGTCTTAAAAGTCAGGGTCTGTTCATTTCTTTGAATACCAGAAGTCTCATCATAGAATTTGATTCCAGTTTCTCATGAAGACATGGGACTTCATCCTGTTAAAAGAGATGGTCTCACCTAAAAGTTTAACTAGCTATAAGTTTGGCTATTTCCATTAATGGCTACACACTACTGTTAGGCAGGTGCAGTTGTTTCTTTTCAATACATAACTTGAATAAAAAGACTCTTTTGGTGACTGCTTTGAGGGAAAACAACAGCGTGAAATGAAAAATTGAAGTCTGTGTTTGTCACAGATGTAGTCTCTACCACCCTCCATATGTAGCAGCTGTTTTAAATAAACCCAAAACTTAAAAAAATTCCAAAGCGACTGTAGAGATGAATTATGGAGAATGCTTTTTGTTAACATGGAATATATCAGTTTTTCTTCATCCAGGGGAAAAGAGAGTACAGGATCAGTGAGCAGAAAGAAGCAACCCTAAGGTGGGAGCAATGAGTCCTGCCTCCAGTGACACTTTGGACACTGTATCATCTAATTGATGAGCATCTGCTGCTCTCTGAGAACAGCATATTCTTGGGTTGTGGAGTCACCTTGACCGAGCAATTTTCCATTATTTGCTTTGTTCCAACAGGCCTTATAGCAGGATACATAGACCTGGAACATAAGATTTGGGTTAGGCTGTTCCTGAGGCTTTGATTTTGTTGCAGGGGGAATACTTTTGGTTTTAAGTCTAAACCAGAATCAGCAGTTTCTATGTTTTGCTTGTATTGCTTTTTTTTTTCTTTTATACATAATTGGTGTTGAATCTTTTCCAATGAAAAAGGTAAAAAGAATTGATTTTTCTCTTCATACATATTTTTCTGCAGTAAAACATTTATACATTCTCTAATTTGTGTTAGTAATAAAAGTCTCCAGACGTATTCTATAAATCTCTTCGAAGGTATAAAACTTCTGTTAGGAAAGTCTGGAAGGAATGTAAAATAGACTTTTTGAATATTTTTTTTAACTAAATGAATAGACACATATAGCTATGTAAGATTCATCACTTGTCGCTGAAAAAAAACCAAAAAACTAATACAAAGGTATATTGATTCGGGTTGAATGCCAATTTTTCTCAAACCAAAAATTCTGTTCATTGAAGACTGAGTGGTTTCTCTGCAATAAAAGAAACATAGTGTATTTTTATCTGTTTCTCTGCCCATATCTCCACACACTCTCCTGTCCTGGGGTTCATCTCCACCTGTTTCTCCTCATGGGGAGGCACTGTAACTGTGCCCACCTGAGCCCTGAATTTCCAGTGCAAACCCTTGGTTTACAGGCAAACAGACTGAAGCCAAATGTCTTTCCCTCCCCTGTGGGACCCCTGATCCTGTACACAGCAATATTGGGCAGATGGGCAGCCTAAGGGCTATTAGATGGTGTCAATGCTTCCCCTAGTGGGAACACAACCAGCCCCACACCTCCGGGGAGCACTGGCTGTGTGTTCTGTGTGCAGGATATCTTGCCACTACGTGTGCTTTTTTCTTTTCTTTGACAAACCAGGTTTGTTGTGGATGAAATGCAGTGGGTCTGGATATACCTGCATATATCTCGTCAGGAATTCCCAGAGCTGTGACAGCCCTTGGTCTGGGAATTGACTCTCGTTATGGATCTTTAATCTTATAAATATTATCTTTCTGATCTTGCTATGATTTTTTTTTTGCTCTAAGGAATTAAATAACGAGAGTTTAAATATAAGCTTGTTTAAAGGGGAACTGAGTGAACACATAATTTGCTGCCTTCCCCTCTCTAACCATCTATTCTGCAGGGCCAGTCATAAGAACTGTGCTCAGCCAAGACGGTTAAACACAATTTCTGTTTTGTTACCAAAGATCCAGACCAAATTCCAAGGTTGCACTTGGAGATTCTTGTGTGAAATAGCTCAGATATGAAATGAGCAGTGGTGTTTCCATGATGCCTTCTTTAATAAGAACTGAATCTATTGCTGAGTATTGTTGTATCCTACTATGTGCTGAATGTGACAGTGGTATCAGGAAATAGTTAAGAAGAAATAATACATTTGTCCTTTTAAAAAAATCAGCAACTGTTCAAAACCAGTTCTGTTTAAAATGTGTTAGCTATTAAGATTTCTTCCTATATGTTTTTAGGTACACCTCAGGCTGTTGTCGCCAGCTACATGTACTTTTGCTTTGTAACCAAAAAATGTTATCATGACTTGTCCTGATCGTATGACCTATGTTATACAATTTAAATAATTATTTAAAAAACCCCAAACACATGCACTTTCTCTCTCTAAGAGGAAAATTTAGATAGGGAGAAGAAAGCTTGCTTAGGATACTGGTCTCACTAACATGAATGGAGTGAAAGTGAAGAAATAAGACTGAGAAACAAAACTGTACAATCCAATTTTTATCAAGAGAATATTGAATATTCCTGGTATGATAGATCTAATTAATGCTAATTATTTAAGGTTTTTTTGGATACAAATAGCCATAGGCAGCCATCGGGTAGTATGTAAATACTTGAGAAGGAAAGATATTTGTTTGTCTCACTCATTCATGATAGCTTATTATATCATATATGGCAGTGCTGACAAATGCTTGTTAAGCAGCTGGCTCTCCCTTAAATTTTATCTGAGTTTTGAATCCTCACCAGGGAATGTGGTTTGGATATCTCGATTATATAGTATTTCTTATGCTGACCTCTGCAGAAATTCAATAGAATAGAAGTAAAAGTCAAATTTCCTACCTCTTTCAAACTTCTTGACATTCATTTAGTCACCTTTTGAAATGATGGAAGGAAATGAAAATACCTATTTTTGTAACTGCCTTTCTGAGCGCTGCTGGTCTTCAGTGACATTGTGTCAGAGCAGGTGGAAAAGAGATCCACAGCTCTGGCAAAGAGCAGAAACATTTCCCACAACAAACTATGTATTTCTGTTTGAATTTTGCTGGGGAAAGTGTTCTACATGGACTCCTGGTACCATCATTCAGTTTGCCAGATCTCACAGGCTGGGCGCTGTGTTAATTTTTCTGGGTGCAGTTTGGCACTGTGGTGACAATCCTGCAACTATGGAATGGTTAGATAAACCAGGAAAACATGCATCTAGCTAATGATCTGCTAGAAGACCCTGGAGATAATTAGAGGCATTCTTGGTACGAATAGTCCCATTTGCTACCTGGCTTAGGATAACTGGATGGGAAGTCTGAGGCCATGAGGCCCACGTGAAAAACTGTCGGGATTTCCCTGTCTTAAGTCTTGTGTTCCATGGACACGTGGAATTGCAGTTGTCAGCTTAAGGGATGGGTGGCTCTGGCTTGAACATGTTTGTGGTCGCAGACCATGTCCCCTGCTCTCTAATATCCACACTGCAGCCTAGGCCCCTGTTTCCATGGAACCGTCCCAAGCTCTGTCAGCTTGGACTGACACTGGCCAACAGTGGTAGAAGCTGAGAGGAGGAAAGGTGCCATTCCAGTGCACACCCAACGTGATTGCACAAGCTGCAGTTCTAGGAAGCTGGATTGAACATATTTACATTTAATATTGACTTCACAGAGTGCTTGCACACTATTTTAAAATGCCTCTCTATCAATAACTTCTATTTCCTGGTATAGTGTGACAGGGCATCCGCACATTTCGTCACCATCTTAAAGCCTGTTAACTTCTAATTCAGAAGTGCCCGTGTGCAGGTACGTTTCCACAGGAAGAGGCTTTGAAGTGGGGTCAAAAGGAGAAAAAATTACTTATTTGCTTCTATCCTTCGGTGTTTGTGTACAGAAAGCCAGTCTAAACCCACAATTGCTGCTGCAGTAATTAGGGCCAGTTGGATTTATTTTTTTGGCCAAGTAGATAAGATTTCCATAAACAGCCTGCAAGTGGGAGATACTTCAGTAGTTCTAAGTGTTAAAATCAAAGCAGGAAAATTAAAGAATTCCTGAAAGAAGAGTGTGTGTGTGTGTGTGTGTGTGTGTGTGTGTGTGTGTGTGTGTGTGTGTGTGTGTGTGTGTATGTGTGTGTATGAGTAGTGTGAGCAGCTTTAACTAAATCCATGTCAGGATTTGGATTCATACAGGCAATGTGCAGTCTGCAGTGGGAGGAGATGCTTCAGAGCACCTGGGCCCCACACGTTTGTCTTTGCAATACACAGAAGGTCTGTCTAGGGCAAGCAGCACTTTCACAGGTTGTGCAAAATCAACAGGTTGGGTGGTGTTGACTGGTTGTTTTGTTATTTGTTGGGGGTTTTTTTGGGGGGGTGGTTTGTTTTTATCGTTTGGTGTTTCTGGGAACTTCAGTTGGAACATTCCAAGAGAAGTAAATTGTTGCTGTTTGGGATTGATATCAAGTCACACCTCAAATGGATCTTTTCAGATAATACTATCATACTAAACAAAAATGGCAAGTGGCCCTAATTTGTTCTTTTTTTTCTTAAAGACAAAAAACCCCAATAGATGTGTTTTGAAATTTTCTAGCAATAAAAATATTAATAATGCCAATAGTAAAATTATCTTTATTTTTATTTGGGTAGGACTAGAATGCTACCTGTCACTTTTCTGATTTTTTAAATATAAAAAGAGCTGAGAGTTATGCAAAGAGGTGAAATCATTTATTACATCAGCTGATAAAGTTTGGGGGAGATAGCTCAGAAAATAAAGGCTTCTACACCTATATTCTGGCTTGGTTTTGTCCTACTTAACCCAACCATATTTATCAATTAAAATTTCTAGAAAGATATGCAGAGTCATCGCCCTTATTGCCATCAAGGACACATTTTTGCATCTTTTACATAGTCCTTCACAAAGGATGTGATTTAGAGAATAATCAGTAACAGCAGTAACAGTAAGATTTGTAAAATGGTTTCTGGTAAATAAGAGTTTATATCCCACTTCTTCAACCCTATAATAAGAATAAAATCGTTCTGAAAAGTTCATTATTCCAGTCATCTTTCTCCAGTTTTCACTGGCTGCAAGAGCTACAAATGATGATCTAAGGACTGAACCTGTTGACTGTAATAAACTATCAGTCACCTCTTATCTGTAAGAATTAATGAAATAATGCTTTTAAAGGGAAAATAAAAACATTTCTTTTAAATTTGTAGAAAACATATAAAATATTTTGCCCAAAATGTTTTTCTTTTTTTTTCTTTAGATTTTTTTTGTTATTATCTACTGTTGCAAAATCCTTTCTCCTGTGAGATCTCTCTGGCTTCTGAATTCTTATTTGTGGGGTTTTCTTGGTGGTTTTTTTTTGATTGCCCGTGATAGTTGATATTCTGCACTGTGCCATGATTTCTTGTTTGTCTGAAGTGTTGCTTAGACATAAACACACACCATTAATTCATGATCAGAATTCATGAACATTTGGCTCAGGTCTTGAGAGCAGTTTGCAAAAAGAATGTGTAGCAAGTTTGCTTGGCTGCCTGGGCTCATAGATGAGACTTCCTGGGTGCATCACTTCTAACTTTTTGCTACAACAGGAAGAAAAATAACAACTCCCAGCATTTGATGGTGTAAGGTAGCTTCAAATGTATTAGAGTGTAATAGGTACTACTGAGTAGAGCTCAAATCAGTCCAGCAGTTTAATTACCTAGGCAGCCTCATCTCCTCGGATGGTAAGATTGACGGAGAGATAGACAACAGGTTAGCAAAGGCATAGAGAGCTTTCAGAAAGCGTCATAAAAGACTTTGGCAAAATAAACACCTGAAGAAAAGTACAAAGATCAGTGTTTACAGAGCCATTGTGCTGTCATCATGGGTCATCTACCGCCACCACCTGCGACTCCTAGAACGCTTCCATCAACGCTGCCTCTGTACAATCCTAAACATCCACTGCTCAGATTATGTGACCAATACATCTGTTCTAGAACAAGCAGCAGTCACAAGTATTGAGACCATGTTGCTGAGAACACAGCTGCGATGGGCAGGGCACGTCTCCAGGATGAAAGACCAACCACCCCCTCCCTAAGATCTTGCTTTATGGTGAACTTGCCACCGGCTGCCGCAAGAGAGGAGCCCCGAAGAGAAGATACAAGGACTCCCTGAAACAACATCTCAGCCTTGGCCATATTGATCAACATAACTGGTCTACTCTGGCCTCCAACCGGGAGGTCTGGAGACACACCATCTATAATGCTGCTGATGCCTTTGAGAACGCATGCAGGATCACTCTCGAGGAGAAAAGGCAACACAGAAAGAATTGTGTCTTGCAGAATTTACCACCTAAGGAGTCTTTCTGCTGTGCCTTTTGCAACCGGACGTGCCTATCTCGTTTTGGCCTTTTTAGCCACCAGCGCGCTGGTAACAAACGTGGGTAGTGCCTTCCCAAATCTTCATTCGCGAAGCCCAGACATGATGACTGATTAATATTTATTAAGAAATTGCTTTATTCTTCCTTGCATCATAGCATAGTATATCTTGATTTTTCTACAGGGGGTTTAAGTATAGTTCCATGTGAAGCTGTGCTTATAGCATCAAAAAACCTGAAACAAAACATCACGTGAAGGCAAAGGCGGTTCAGCAATTTAGAGCCTCAAAGGAACAAGATGTTTGTTAGCAGAGCAAGCCTCGCAGAAGGTAGATACAATGCAAACCTTCAACAATTTTTTTTTTCATTTTTCCACCTTCTTGGGAGGTCACATTGACTCACATAGAAATTAGAAATGTTCTGTATTAGCATAAGCTTTTAGGATCACTTAATTTCCTTAAGTCATTTATCTAAGCATAATATATTGCATTTTAAAGGGTAGTTTTGAAGCTATTACAAAAAATGGTACTTATGGAACCAGTGTAATGCAGAAAAGACAAAACTGAAAGCACTTGACACTTATACAGGTTCTCTCCCTTTTATAAAGTTTCTTCCCACACGTTCATGCCCCATGTGGATCATGCCTGTGTCCCAAACTGCACAGAGAACCCCATCCAAGCACATCAGACCTCAGTCCAGCAGGAATTGCACTCTTCCCTTTGGTGGTGACTGTGGCAAGCATGCAATCCTGTGCCCCAGTGGAGGGAAAAAACAAACACAAATCCTTTTTACAGTATATATATTATATTTCAGCTCAAAGCATTGTTTGTAAAGCAGTCTGTAAGTTTAGAGACAGTTTTGAAAGCTATGTAAAATTTTATTTTAATAATCTACTACTTTACAGTGAATTAAGAGGAGATGCTTCTCATAGTTAAGGAATTTGTGGTCATGGATCAGATTAATAGAATTTTTCTGATCAATTAAAAATGATAATTTAGTTGATAATTTCTTAAAGAGGAAAGGAAATCTTGGTATTGAAGACTGTCTGGAATCCTGCATGTCCATTGAATTTTGGAAAATTTATTTGCTGCTTAAACTTGATTGCTCAACCACAAGTTGCAGGCACCCAGAAACATTCCGGAGGAGTTTTGTCTTGGAGACATCTGTTGATGGATCACTGAAATCTGCTCATCTGACATGTGCTTTATGTGGGTTCATTTCTAACAGATCTGACTGAAATAAACTAAACCCCAAAGGATTCTGCAAGTATGACACCTTTTCTTTTGCCTTGCTCTCAGGTTTCTCCATAAGTCTAGCTTAGCCCTGTTCTGCATAATAGATGTGTTCTGAGATTACCCACATTGTGCTGTTTGAAATCCTGGAATTACCAGGTCACTTGTCTTTCGCTAATTTTTATCATGTGAAACCTTTTTATCAAACTATGTATCCTTTGCTTATTTAGTTTTTTTTACTGAATTATGTGGAAGTATTTATGTTTTACAGAGACACTCTGGAATTACATGGGGGAATGAAAGGAACAGCTTTAACGTACTTAGTCAAATACATATTTATCTCTGTAAGATTGTTAGTGGCATGTATGTAGAACTACTAGAAACAGAAAAGGTGAAATAATCCCTCTGAAACACTTAGCCTTTCATTTTATTTTAGGTGTTTGGACAAGTAGGATCAGTCTATAGCAAGCAAAATTTACAGTCGTTACAGAAAATTTCCCTACCAATCACTATACATTTATTATTATTATTTGTTATTTTATTTTTACCTTCTACTCCAACTGTGAAGTACAACTCTTCAATGTTTCCACTGTGATATGCTAGGGAAATATGAAAGAGTTGCACTTCAGACTTGGAGTACAAGGTAACAAGGTTCGTAATAACCTTTTACTAGAATTCTTTCTGTCCTCAAAGTGGGAGATTTAAATAATAATAAAAAAAGATTAAAGGGTGGGCTCAGTTCAGCGCACGCTGTGTCTCACCTAAAAAATCCACTGCGCAGGCTCGAAGGGTTAATGACCTTTCCCAAATCTTTGCTCGCGAAGACTGGCCATTATTATTATTATTATTAAAAAAAGATAGTGATTTGTAATGAAATGTTTCCTTCCCTAGCATACCAGTATCCTCAGAGCCGTTTTAAATGTGCTGTGCATGGTGTGACTGTGGACAGGGCATGAGAGAGGAAATAACCTGTGTGTGCCAGAGCTTAGTCAGGCTATTTAATACAGACAGTGGAGGGGGTTTAAATGGATTTTACTACCTTCCTGACAGAAGTATGGAAAATAGAGCAGAACAACAGGGATGTATTTGCTTTGATGACAGATGCGTTGCTGGTAATACATAATATGGAATCTACAGTCTAGTTTTGTAGCACTGAAGCAATGTTGAAAGATTATTCTATATCTTTCTAAAACTCTATTCCTATAATTGTTTAGAGTTT
Organism: Lepidothrix coronata; assembly: GCF_001604755.1. Lineage (NCBI taxonomy): Eukaryota > Metazoa > Chordata > Aves > Passeriformes > Pipridae > Lepidothrix > Lepidothrix coronata. Next base: position 1,041,991 of record NW_016690385.1, read on the forward strand.
CCTGCAGTGATAAAGTGCTTTTCCTCTCCCAGCACTGATATGATGGCATAACCTTCATCTTTTTAGAGACTTACCATTGCAATATAATCTGATTTGGGTAAGAACCCCTGGATGAGGGGGTGATAAGCACCGGGAAAAAGTGAACGTGGTAGCACTCAAGAGAAGTAGTTTCGTATGTGACTATTGCAATCAAATACACAAATAACTTCTGGACAGAACTTGTGCTGGTGTTTCACCTTCAGAGTAAAAGGTGCCAGTTACCAAGGTACCAATGTTTTTAATAGTTATTATACTTTATTCCACTGGCTAAACTCCAGGTATTTCAGTGCTTTTTACTGTTGTGAGCAAAAGGGCACCTGTAAAACATGCTCCCTATTACTGGAAAGTGCTGTTACCCACCAGGACCTAGTCATGACTCAGTCTTTCTAATTCCACTAAAAACAATATTCTGATAGATCATCTTTTACTAACAAATGTAAGAAATGCTCAAAATAGTAAATGGAAGCTGTGATTCTTGAAGTGCAGTGCTAGACTGAGAGACAGAGCAGTGGTCTCAGAACGTGCCTACAAAGAAAATCAGAACAGCAGCAATGAGCTGTTTGCTTAGAGCAACATAAATAAAGTCAAACTGCCTTTGGCTTGGAGAAAATGCAAGTGCCTTTATTAGCCTTCAAGAGAATGCTGGAACAGTATGTGTGCTGTTGCTTTGGAGAATATTTGCTTCCTTTCTGACACACACACTAAGAACTTAGAGCAAACACTCAGGTATCTTAATTGTCTTGCTGCCTTTACTATGCTGTGCTTGATTTTCATCCTGGGAAGCCATATGTGGAAGGCTTTTGGGATCAGCCAGACAGAATGCCTGTTTTTTCTTCCTAGCAATGAAATAGTAATCACTTCTTAAAATAGAGATGGCCCTGAAGTGTGACCGTGGTGTGATCAGCCTTTGATAATACTGATCCTGTGCAGCATTTGTTTGTAGTGCTTGCAGCTTTTATTTGTAGTTAGCAAATATGGGCGCCCTTAAGGTTCACCCAACCTTTTAAGAATAGGTTAAAATTAGAAATCATTGGTAGAGAGTTCATCTGCTAAAAAGCAAAAAGCTAAACTGCTTTTGGATTTGCTGTTGTTTCTCTGCAGGCAGTAAAATGCCAGCTTCCTGCTTTACCAACACAAACCCATTTGCATTAATAATGCCATATTCAATGTAGTGAAGGAAAAGATTAAATTTCCCTCAATAGATACAGAGCAGGTTTTCCTGAGGCTTTTCTAAGCAGGAAATCTGGCAAATAATGAGCACTGATTAGCAAACCAAACCTTGAAGCAGAGAGGTGATTCCTGGCAAAATCAGGTTTCACTTGTGATAATTCAACATCTCATTTAATCTTTCCTGTAGAATAGTTGGAAAAAGTATCATATATTTTATCATATCTGATATATACTGGTTTAGAAGTGTCCTACATAGATAACAAGAAAGACAGTATTGTAATAAGGATTTACTAACAGTCTTTCCTTAGTAAGTCTTCAATGATTTCTGTTGCTCTGAGCCTTCTCTTGCACTTTATCTCCTGTCACGGAATCTTTCAAAACAAAAAAAAAAACAACAAACCACAAAACTCCCTCTAGTCTAGAAAGGATGGATTTTGCCTTATTAAGAGTAAACTGATTTTCAATCAGCATAATTAAAAAAAAATGTAACAGAACTTTAATATAGACTAACTACTGCCCTAGATGTAATAGTCTTCAACTCTCAATAGTAAAAGACTGTTATGACATTTCATTGATAAGATGCTAATTTGTGAAGATTTCATTAATGATCTCCAGAAGTCATTAATTTAGTTTTAAAGAAGAATAGAATGGAATAGGAAAATGTGATGTTTGTGTTTTACAGGTTTCACTTGTTATCTATCACTCCTAAAATTAGAGAGGGGATTTTAATTCACTTTGATGTTGCTTTAGTTTATTTTACTTGTAGGCACATAGAGTAAAATGTGTCTTATACAGGAAATTAACTGCTCAGACTCTGGAAGAAAAATGTATCTATTGATATCTGACACATTTTTTGACACTACTCAGTCTGAATGTAGATTCAAATTTGAATATGCAACATCTCCAGACTCTAGTGGTCACATGGTACAGCAGAATTCCCTTCTCTTCATGTTATTAAAGTGCAAAGATTCTACTTGAATGAAAATAGTTTCCTCTATGTATTTCTGACCATGTTGGATATACCAGAACAACCTTTCTCAGTGTTGTTTAACTCTTTGTTTCTTCCTTGTTCTCTTTGCAGAGGTGATGCTGAAGCTGAAAGGGACCTAAGGAGGAATAGGATTATTCTGTTTTATGTTCATCTAGAGCCACATTGATACCTGGCAGGAAGAATACCAAGCTTCCAACTCTGTCTATTGGTCCTTGCTCTTCTTTTCCCTTTTGCATTTAATTCCCTGCACTTAAAGATAAAGATATAAACCAAACTTTATCTGTTGTTTTGCATACAGAACTTCTAAACTGATAATTAAACAACCATTTAATTGGCAGTGAGTGGTTTGTCTACCAGAAAAGTCAAAGTGAGAAAGACTTGTTTTGTTAATGACATTGTCCCACTGTTGGGTTTTGTTGCTGTTTAGTTCTATCACTCTTCTTAACAGGTAACAATGGAACTGAAAGTAAGTTGCTCCTGGTGTGCAGGGAGCGTTTGGGACAGGATCCACCTAAGGCTTTGCATTTTAATCTATCATCTTATGTTTGCAAAGGAGACTAAGGAATTTTCTAAGGTTCCATAAGCTTTTCTACTGCTGCATATTTTGCTGTACCATTTACATCTAGAGCATTTTCGGACCATCTGGAGCAAATCTGTGTGCAAAAGGAAAATAGAAAAAAACTCCCTGTTCTTTATGGAAATCTATTCTGTGAGCCCCTCCTCTCAGTCAGGCAGGTTTTCATCCTCTTTTCCTCAGGATGGATGGAACACTGCTACTTATGTAACAAAGCAATGAGTTTTCTCTTTAAGAATAAAAAGTAGGGTAACTAAGCAACAAAAATCATCCTTGTGCTGAACAAAGATTGCTTTCTGATCGTTAGGATACTAACACCAATACTTTCAAGAATTCAACACTGATGCTTTCAGTGTGAGCAAGTAGCTTTCAGCCTTCTCATTCTCATTATGTTGTTTTAGTAATGCTCAAAATGTTTTTAAACCCTTTTTTTGTAGGGAAAATCTATGGTCCAGCTCTCACTCTAACCCACACAACTTCCAACAAGGTGCTGTTTTCTTCACCAGGATCCTGTCTTGGTGTGTTTATCTCCATGTGTAAATCAGGATACAGGATGAAGGCACTTAGCTTTCTGGTTAGGTAGAATTTTTTTCCATTAATTTGGCTTTTTTGACACCATACTAGTGCTGGCATTAAAAACTTAATCTGAAGTTTTAACCCAGGGTTTGCTAATGCCTCAACTAAACCGTAAACTGCTTAATTTGGTGATCTTCTCTGTCCCCTCACACAGCAAGGCTGGGGGGCTGTGCTGCTGAGCTTCCTGCCTGCTGCTCTCACTGCTGAGGTGGATCCAGTTTCTGGTGACCCAATTCAGTCCCTTGATAAGAAAGTGAAGAGGGTTAATTGGTGGTTTTACCTGGGCTTTACTCAGGTGTCTCTGTGTGACCATGCAGACTTTGTGCCTGCCTGCCACGCCTGCAGAGTGGTGACAGCAGTTCTTTGCTGCTTGGGACATTGTGTTCAAGCTCCAGGAGCTACCAGAAAAAGTGTTCTTCAGGGCATTTATGATGGCATGGCTCATGTAAGGAATATGAGGGAAACAATCCCATTCCCATTCCAGTTGCCTGTAGAGCTCCAGGCATTCCATGGCACTGGTGTTGTTCAGTGGTGTCTTGTTCTTCCCTTCCCACTCTGCAGTGCTGGGGGTCTGAGCCTGCTTCCAGGAGCTGAGTGTAGGCCCAGCACCAAACCTCCACTCCAGATGAGAGCTGGGATCATCTCCAGGCAGGGTCTTCTAATAAGCCAAGAGCTCTCATAAAGCTTAATGTGATTATCCACACAAGCAAGCACACACAGGGACACAGCAAGCCTTAGCTGAAAATAGCATCTTGGGAGACACAAGCATAATGACACTTTCTTACATACCAATGTATGCTATGTGTGATAAAAGAATTCAGTTTAAAGATACCATTCACCATTCAAAAAGAAAAAAAAAAGAAAAAAAAGAAAAAGATGAGAGTTTTGAGGTCAAATTTTGAACCACAGGCTTTTTAGGGACCACAAATGGTGAAAGGGACTTTATCAACTGTGGAGGACAAAAATTTATCAAACTTATTTCAATGTAGACTTTTCAAGTTAATTGTTAAGTTATTTCAATTTCTGTTCATGTAAGTAGTTACAAAGTCACACTTTACAGATGTTGTGTGTATAAACTCAAGGGGATGTTTGAATCAGAATATGGAGAAAATGCCAGTTTCCAGGTTTGGGCCTATTTAGTTGCACAGACCTAGTTAACAAGACAGATTTAGGATTATAGCCCTAAAATTCCCTGTTTGTAATCCCATTTGTTTGTAGCATTGTTAGTAAGAGTGGGAGACTGGTTTACTGGCAGAAAAGCCAGTATATTTAGTAGAGCTCCTACTTAGTAAAATTTGGAAATTTTTCTCTCATATGTTGCGTAACACAGTGAAGATCAGGGTTAACAGCACAGAGGTCAGGAAAGCTTTGTCAGGTGCCTTCTTCAAGAAGCTGGATGAGCAGAGTGCTTTGTGAGGGAACACGCAGGGTGACTTGAGTACCAGGTTTAAATAGGAAAGAGGACTGGTATGGTCACAGGAGGCAGTGGCAGGCTGAATGGGAAGTCAACAAGCCCATGAGGAATTTTGCCATAGCCCTTGTTTCCTCTGGTAATTAGGAGCATGGATGCAAAGTTTGGCAGTACACTGGTTCCTTTGCTTCAGGACATACACTGTGGGGTGTTTGCCTGTTTTGCTGGCAGAAATTTGGTGTTGTGAATGCAGTTGTACACCGATATTGAAAGCACTGGGTAAGGAAGCTGTATTTTGAAATGGAGGAAAGGTTGTCAAATAAGGAGACACTAATTGTTCTGGAAATTAGCACTGAAGAAACTAAACACTTGGAATTAAAGAGAGGATGGCCAAAAAAAAACCTAAACAAAGTGAGAGGGTGTGCTTAACAAAGAAAGAGAAAATATCTGAAATAAGACACTGCATAGAGCGACTGGAGACAGGGGTAACCATCGGTATGAAATCACAGCGGTCCATAATTCCCAGTATCTGGGGGATTAGGGAAGAGAAGCTGAAGAATAAATGACAGATGAGGAATATCCTAAATACAAGGAATAGGTGAAAATCTATTATAGTAACACAGCTGAATGGTGAGCTGTGTGCGCAGACCCAAGGGAGAGGGTTTGGGGTTTAGTATCCATTCATGCTTGGACAGGACTAAAATCTTATCAAAGCTGGAGTAAAGAAATAGGGTTTGCAAGAAAAGTTGTACAGAGGATGAGATCCCAACCAAGCTGTGCCATTTGCTGTGCTGTGCTGCATTGCAGGGATCAACAGGAGGAGGGAATGAAGGCAACCTGAGCCTGGCAAAGAAACCAGTGCCTGGGCCACCGAGCAGGGCTGAGAGCAGAGGATGGGAGTGGGATGATGGACAAGGGAAGGTGACCCAGATAACAGAGGAAAGAGAGATTACCTGTCTCTTCGAATCCGATAGTTTTGGGATTTATAACTTCCTTCTAAGGACGGTTTGTTCCAGTTTGTGCCTTTTATATGTCCTGTGACAAATGTGGGTCTGTTGCTGACCAAAGTACTTTCACTGGATCCTTCTATTTGATAAGAACTGCAGAGTCTTGCTGTGTGATGGCAATTCAAAATCTTGGGAGATTTAAGAAATGGGATTTGACTCACTAGGATGGAAGCAAATAGTTTAACTGCGTTACTGTGTCAATACTCCCCTGAATTTGCAGTATACCGTGTTTTAAAATTGGTGTCTCTATCAGTTTTGAGTCCATGCAAAGCCATTAGAGGTTACTAAAGTACAATTTCCCAAACTACCAGGAAGATGGCAAAATAAAAATTCAGAGCATAATCACGCTTTAACCTCTCGGTGCCTCAGTGCAATGGGTGCCAGCCTCTCCTCCCAGGGACACTGAATTCCTTAATTAATACTCAAAGTGCTGAGTGATTTGAGTAGGCTTTTTATGCAATTAAAAATATGAATTAAGTCTTAATGTTGCCCCTGGAACATCACTGTTACTTTTAATATTTTCTTACCATCGTTTCACTATACTCCGACTGCACTGCCTTGATTTCCCCAGTTAAACTTGGTTTTCCTCTGTCGTGCTACTGAAAACCTACTCAAGACCTCTTTCTTTGCTTCTCACTAAGAAATTGGTTGCTTTACTCAGACTAGCAAAACCCATTCTTTCACTAGCTTAAAATAAATTCATAGTTCTTGAGTTTAAGGCACTTTTATTTGTTCTTTCCTTATGGCCAACCCTCCATATTTCTTTTCCATTTCATAAATGCATTCTGTAAAGATGTGAGAAAAGGACAGACAAGGACCTCATTACAGTTCCCAAGTGTTTTCCCTTTCCTCCTCATAAATAAAGTACTTTTGAGGACCTTCACTTGCAGAGCGATCATTCATATAGTTTGTGTTTCATAAGAGTAAACCGAATTACTTCCAAATGCAGCATATGATGTAAATACTCAGAAGATTTTGTGATTATGTCTCCCAAGCTCACCAGAGACCCGAATCATTGTGGAGAATAGCTCCTCTGGGCTGACACTGCCCAGCTCTCTGGGATGGGACTAGACAGAGAAGAAACAGGTGACACTTTTGATGTTTCTGAAGTCACGCTGTGCTCTCACCGTCTCCGAAGGAAGAAGGGATAGGATTGTGTTTGTCAATGATTTCATGTTCCCAGTCTTCCCTGGGTCATTTTTAATGTCTGACTTTCCCGTGTGCAGCTTTGGTTCTGTGTCAGGTGCTGGTTTTTGCAGCTGTCTGGGCCGGGGGCTGACTTCCAGCCTCACACACCTTCACTGAGTGATACCAACAGTAACACCACTTACACCAGGGATTTTTCTAGTACTTCCTCTTTCATTCACTTTTCATGAACAAACTCTACAGATTGAGAGGAAAACTGTTACAAAATAGGTTAAGAGTGAAACTGGTAGATACTGAATAGGATTTAATGGAAATTAAATATTTACAGAGACCTGATATCTGTACAGACTTCTCCACACAGTCCCAGGGACAGAAGTCATCTCCTAGATGGCCTTGATCCAGCAGAGTGCTTAAGGCCAAGGGGTAGTTTCCCTGAGTTAATTGAGAATATGTATGCCTATTTAAGTGCTTTGCTGGACTGCAGCCTTGCAAACACTATGCTTTCATTTATATTCCTTTTTTTTTAGTTTTTATTTTTATGTAAGGATATGAATCTCCACTGGTTCATTGCTTTATATTATGACAGCAGCAAGAGACAAGTATCAATCAATACCTACAAACTGAAATGAAGGCTGATTTTTTTTAAATAAATATTTAATAGCTGCCCTTAAGAACCACTAAATTCCTTTCATCTGTAATAAATAACTTACAAAAGCAAATTTACTTTTGGGCTAATGGGAGCAAGTGTGTTCTGTTCTGTGAACAGTTTTACGGAGAAAACAAATAAATTTAAAGGCTCACCTGAGTCCTTTCAACTACCTGAGTCCACACATCTGCTTCAAGGGGAAATTATTTATGGGATGAGCTATTTTATTTAAATGACTACTTATGAGACAAAAGCTGAGAGATGTTGAGTAAAGTATGTTTGTATCACCTACTCCTTCTCTGCCTGTGCTTGGATGTCGCTTTAAAATAGAGTTTCTTTGTTTAGCTCCTTTGGTGGAGACAGTAATTCAGTACTTCAAAATACTGATTAATTCTAAGTCATTCTCTATTAAAACCTAATTGAATCAAAATGATTACCTTTAGTAAAACTATCATTAAGTTAATAATTTATTTCAAGCAATGACCAAAATATGAATTATTAATTTACACAATTAATTGAAATGCTGAAAATTTTAATTTTGTTAAAAAACCCACCACCACCACCACCAATAAGCGTCCACCCAGGAGTATGAAAACAGCGTGTTACAAAAGATTCAGATAGCATAAGATCACGAGGCAGTTCAAAGGGAAATATTTACAGTTATAAAATCTTGATGATAAAGAGGAACAATAAATTAATATAAAACCCATTTAGTGAGACTAAACAGATCCATGGCAGTAAGTGCCTGTTTCTGGTTTTCTCAGATAAATTTACAGAAAGTTTTCCTCCAATGAAAATGGGGGAAAACTCCCAATGGAATCAATCCAGGATGTTTTTGTCAAAGGTGGCATTTGCTGGTTTTTGTTTGGTACTCTGGCAAGAATAACCTGTCTGGTTCAATTGTTCAAACCCATCCCCAATATTTATTTTTACAACATGATTATGAGGAGTAGGGTATGACATTCCAGTGCTAATGCACCTGCTGACATTGGATTTGCGTCACCTTCTTCTGGGCTGAATATAGAATGCATTCCAGATAATTAATTTAGAGAAATGCAGCCTGCCTGTCACTCTGTATTTCCCAGGCAGTGTTTCTGGTACACTGTATATTTGATCTGCAGAATCTGATAAGGGAGACAGTGTGCAATTTTTCGGGTTGAGTGGTTTGGGGTTTTGTTTTTTGCTTTTTTGGAGAGGGAGTTTGAAACTTAAGGAACCTGACCTTTTTATTTATTTACATTTTAAATGCTTAAGCATGTTCAAAATCTCTTTCCCCCCTTACATACATCCATGTTACTAAATCCTAATTTTGCATATTCATAATACTGAACAATCTGAATGTCAGTAACTCCCCTGGGTTTTTCTTACCTGGCAGTAGTTGATAAAACTTCCAAACTGTTTTAAGTGTAGCCCTAATTCTACAAACTTTCAGTGGAGCAAAGCCTTCTTTCATCATTTAAGTCCTGGGTAAATACGTTATACTTGCTTAGACCACCTATGTTAAAATGAGTTTGTTAATAAAACAGTCACATTAGAGATGCAGCAGGGAAGTTCTAAGAAGTTGTGAAAAGACAGAATGAATCCCTTCAGGAGTGAATTGCTGGGTAGTGGGAAGAGTGACTACTGAGGTCCCAGTGTTTTGTGCTTTGATGGCCGGACTGATGATGGATATCCCAGGGTTATTGCAACAGGGACAGTACAGAAGTTAGATGTCCTATATTAGGGACCAGAGATCTTTCATGGGTGATGATTTATTTATTTATTGCACCCATTTCTGAGTATCCTGAATTGAAGGATGCTCTTAGATAAGCATCAGCACTGAAGCTCACTGTGAATCAAAGCTCAAACATAAAACAAAAATGCTGACTGTAAGAACACAAGAACTCAGTGTCAGCCTGATTGGCTTCTTGGGTCTAAAATGAAGCTGTTGCCTGATTTGCTAAATTCAGTTCTGCATTCTCTACACTTGCCTCCTATAGTAGCAAATTGAAAAATAATTATAAAATTTTTAAAGATCCGTGACTTTGCCTTACTTGTCTTGATGGCAGGGAAAGGACATGACTGTAGAGAGTGTGCAGCTTTACTCAGATGTGAATACAAAACTTCCAATTTATATTACCAAAGCTTAAAATAAATTGGTTTAAATTATCCTCAGGTAAGTGATTGAAGCAAAATACCTGTAGGATAGAGATGCATTTAAGCCTTGAGCATGGACTGCTTTCATTATACATGCAAGTAAAATTGTCAGCACTTTTTCTTTTCTCATTAGGGAGGACCATTTCTACAGCCATAAAATATTGAAAATGGAGATACGATAGAAGTTGACAGGATAGCTATTACACAGGTGGCTGTTAATGTTTCAATACTTTACTTATTTACTTTCCCTCTTTCTTATGAAAAGAAAAATTGGAATGAAAAATTCTGAAAGACTAAAATTTATTTGGCTTGAAGAACATGGGAACTTAATTAAAACAGTGCTTTCTGAAGGTGGAAATAATATCATGAAAATAAACTGCAGAGTATTTAATGATGTTGAAAATCTCCTTTCATTTGAAAAGTATGTCATGAACTTTTTTCCCCAAGGATTGCATACCAAGTGAATGTTAATTTACAGGATTTAACCTTAATTGAAGTTGCAATGCCTCATTTCTTTCTGTGACTTTTCTTTTGGTATAAGATACATCCAACAGAAATACTAACACCATTCAGTTATTTTGGACCTATCGTGGAAGACAGTGAGCCAAATCTTTAAAGAAGTTTTTTACTTTAAGGTTGCAGTTCTATTACTGACTCAGGCACCTGCATCTTGAGGAATGCTCAGGTGTTTGGGAAAGCTGGAACTCTGAGTGCAGTCTCACGGCTGTCTGTGTTTGCCTGAGATGTATGCAATATCCATAGCTTATAACTGAATGGGTGGGGTTTTAAAACAGGTTGACAATGGCATTTGCAATGGAATTTTTTTCCATAGGGTGCATTCTTACCTGCTGTGCAATGCATTTAAAATCTCTCACCATTCTCACTGTTCTATAATTATGCCTGTGCACTAATTACACGTCTCTACAAACCCACTGTCTTCGAAAGGATTTCCTACATAAGAGCGGATGTGAAACTCCATAAACATGCCTGAAAATGAAAGACATAGGTGTGGAATATAGATTTTATACCATTTTCACTGTGGAGCTCCTCTGGCTTTTCAGAAAGAAACCAGACTAGGCACTGAGCACACAGCTGAAGATTCAGGACACTGAGGACTCAGCCGAGGAGGAAAGGATCCTTCTCCCTGCACCACTGGAGCAGGCACTGTAAGGATGTTACAGCTTTCATCTGTTCTGTTCCTTTATCTCAGCCAGTGACTCATACTGCAGTGCAACCAGAGGCAGCACATTTGCATCACCTATCAGCTTATTATTTAGGGCAAAGTAATTGTTGTTGGCATCTTAAAATACCCCATCGAGTCCTTCAGACTTCGCTTATGAAATATTGGGATTTTTCTTTGAACCAAATCTCTTCAGCCTAAATCAGCTTAATATCTCCATGAAATCCCCCTGGTTCTCTTATTAATATTATTTCTAATACGATATTTTTTTTGTTCTGCTGGTTTTGTAACAGCTGGCAGGGTCTGTGTTTGCAAACCCAAATCTTGTCTGAAGGAGCGTGTCTACAACATCAGAAGATGAAGATAAACAGCACTTGAACCTTGTAGAACTTTCTAGTCTGCCTTCAGTCTGAGATTGGCTAATGGAATATATTGCCAAAATTAGAAAATTATTTTCAGCAGGACTGGTAGGCTAAGAGCAGAAGCTGTGATATTTGGGCCAAGTGTAACAGTGAGTTTCCTAAGAAAACTAGAAAATGCCTTTTTTCCCCCATCTTGATTTCTATGTAAAAATCATTCTTGATATTTAAGTTGAAGTTATTTTGCTTCTATTTTTGCTGGGAAATTAGGTTTTTGGAATCTTCTGTTCACTGAATGTATGAAAACTGATTTTCTTCTAAAATACATATTTTCAAAGCCACTTAGCCTTGTTTTTGACAAGGTTATTCTGGTTATACCCAGTCTATTTGATGAGAATCTGCAGGCTATAATTAAAGGGATTTCAGAAGTAATTATTTTCCCAGCTTTTTTGCTTTCTTAGTGAATAACAGGAGAGCAAGGCCAGCAAATGGGAGTGAGGAAGAGGCAGAGCAGACACAGCAGCACATTTCACTATGTGCTCACATGAGCAGGAATGTCCAACATGTTTCTACAACATTTCAGAAATGTTCTGCCTTCAAATACATTCAGTCATCAACACCCAGTCAAGTTAAATCTGTCTCTCAGGACATGCTGCTCTTTGTCTGGGATTGGATTTCAGAATGTGCAGCTTAGGACAGTAAAATTCTGCTGCAACACTGAGCCTTTTTATCTTGTTTTCCTTATCTTGCACTGAGCCCCTCTGACTGGCCTAGTGATATTCTGTCAGTAGGCAGGTTTCTACTCAGCATATTTTATTTCATTCTTTCTTAAATTCTCTTTAATACAAATGGAACCGTTGCCATAAGACCCACTCATGCCTTTGTATTAGTGAAGCAAATTGGGCTAGGTTTTAATGTTTCTTCCCTAAGTTATGCTGTTGGTTGGAGAAACCTTATAAGACTTCAGTTTAAATTCAGTAACTTAGCTTATTTAACAGTGACAATTAAATGGTCAGAAAAAAATCAGGCAAAACTTCCAACAAAATATTCTGCTTGTTTGTTGTTTTTTTGGGGGTTTTTTTGTTTGTTTTTTTTGTTTGTTTGTTTGTTTTATAATGGCCTGGAAAGGTTGATTTAACAGTGAATGAAGGGCAAAAGGGATGTATTATAGAGCTACAGGGTGGTGGTTTTTTTCTTTTTTTTTTTTTTTAATATATTACCTTCCCATATCCATTGACTTCAATAAATTAACTTGAACCAAGGTAAAACAATGGTTTAAATTAAATCCTATCAATGTGTCTTCTGTTTTAGGCATGAAGTGACTGTGAAAGTATAGTGAAACTGAGGCAAGATTCCTTAGGATCATTCTATCTTGAATGACTGAAGTGTTTCTGCTATTTCACTTCGTTTACCTGTTGTAATTTAAAAAAATATTAATTTTATATACTTTTTAAAACTTGACCATTTTACATATTTATCATTTTAATTTTCTTCCCTCGTCTGTTCATACTGTTGACCATCTGTAAAAGCAAACTGGAAATTTCCTACAGTTCTTCTGCGGTGAGAAGACAGTCTTGGCTATATTTGTTTAGTTGGTGAGAAGTCAAGTTTTGTCAGCACTGAAGAACAGAGCTGCAAATTTAGAAGTGAAACACGGCTTTTTTGATGTCAGTGGATTGTCAGGGCTGGCAGGTATTTCCTTTGGTTCCAGACAGTCACTAGAAGTGCTCTGTTACCAGCTAAGAACTAGAGAACTCTGAAAAGCTCACAGTTTGCTTGGTTTTCATTAGAATTTTGAACTGCCAGGCTCCCCCAGTTCTACCTCCCTGGGTTTTTGGTCTATTACATATCCTTGGATTTCTGCAGTTACATTATTTTTGTTCTCTATTCTTTCCTGTTTCTCCTTTAATCCCCATTTCACAGACCTACAGCACTGCTGCTCTTTTGCTATTGAGCTCTCAGTACAGGCCTAACTTGAAGATGATCATCCCTCACCAGCTGGGAAATGCAATGACAGAGTAGAGAGTTTAAATATGGACTCTTCTAGTTTCTAGCCTACCTGTCATTATTTCTCTAATTTGGAGGATTTTTTATCTTTAAATGTGCATTTTGGATACAATTTTTATAAGAAATTCACTGAAAGTAAGGGTAGTTTTAAGTAAATCAGTTTTGCCTTATCTGCCAGTAAACTTCTGCATGAAAAGATTTTTGTTTGTGTGTTTGTGGGTTTTGCTTTTCCCTCAGCTCTTTGTGTGAACAGGTATCTGGGGGACACCAAGGGCAACTTTGAGATGTTGTAAAATTATAAAATCAACTGCGAGAATTGTTTTTAATTACCTTAATATACTTGTTGTGAATGTGTTCATTTACATTTCCTAAATTTTTTGCAGTGGAGGGTTTGGATTATCAGTTTGATAATAACTTTTAACTGCACTTCCAGTTTATTATCAGACTTCATTCAACAGTCACTTGTTTGAACACTTTTTTGGCTTCCTCTGCCATTCTCCTTCTCTCAGTGCCAAGAATACAATACCTATGATCAGACAAATAAGGATGGTTGCAAGTGAGTGGCATCTGGTGAAGGTATTCCAGAAAACAAATCGATGGGGAATAACCCACAGTTGGAGCTAGGCAGACTATTGACTGCTAATTTGTTCCTTTCCTCATTTGTGAATTTTAATTTAAAGATCATTAGGCTTTTCTGTTCCCTAATTGTATGTATATGAACACCAAAATCAAAAATTCACTATGATCCTCCTGTTTCCATGTTTGGGAAAATTAAAAAAACCATTGTCAGGACACTGGTGTGAACAAGCCCATGTTTTTAACAAGCAGCATCACAATGACTGAGCCATCTGGCTGTTAAGAATTTCCGTGGATGTTTCTGACCCAGGCTTTAAACTGCTTTACCAGAGAGAACAATTAATATCATATCATCTACTGATGTTTTTGTAGATATACTGGAAATATCATCCCTCTTGGCTATGATATATTAGTTGCTTAGCAAAGCAGAACTGCAATCTTAAGACGTATACAAAATAGATGCCTGGAAATCCAGGTGTTAGTGCTGTTACATTGAAGGCAGCATTTAATGGTTGTGGAAAGCTCAACCCAATTAATTCTATTAACCTGGAAAAGTTATGTCCATATATATCTTAACTTCATGATATGGATCGTACCTTCAGGATCCAAATAGTTATTAGTAATATTAACAGGGAAGGTATCATGGCTGATCTGAGTAACGTCTGTTGAAATGACTGATCTTTATGACCAGTTGATTTGGATTTTCTGATAACTCAAGCACAGTGATTGACATCGTTTTCACTGTGTTCCTGTCTTGCAGGGCTCTTCATGGCCTTGACACTTTGCAGGATTTTCCCTGAAGGAAAGAAAGCCTGGAACACGATACAGGTGTACCTGTATTCTGTCTCCCAGGTAACGCTCATGCTTAAAACAGCAGAAAGCTGTCTAGTCTGTACTCATCAGCCTTATGGTATAAAATGAAAGCTGTCACACTATATTTTGTCGCAAATCGTAAAATCACTTATCTGACATAAAGAATTGTGCTTTCATCTCTGTGGTGTTTTAAGCAAAGATTTAGGAGTTTAAGTTATATGGTAATTATTGACTGAATGTCCAACTTGCAGATTTGTAATGTGTTTGTTCATACATCACACTGTATTCCTTTTGTACCCATATGCTCACTGTGCCTTTTTATATAAGCTGCCACTGTAGAGTAGGTGCCTTTTCAAGTGCTAGTTGCATCATATCAGCAAGCTGCAGTGGACTCAAAAGAAACCTTGTCTTCTGTTTTTCAACAAAACTTTTATTCTCATGAAAATCAAAAATTTGTTTTTTGACTTCATAAAGATTTCTCAAGTGATGAAATGTGACTTTCTCCTGTAAGGGTAGTGATATTTTTTAAGTCTTTACTTGCTTTTCCCCCCAAGGTTATTTGATTGTACTGCAAAAAACAGTAAGCACTAATATGCACATTTTGTATAGGTGGATACAGAACTAAATGATCAACAGGGGAGCAGTGGCAGAGTCGGCAGTGGAACCAAGCCCTTCTCTGCTCACTCAGCTCCACTGCATTTGCCTTTGCAAGTAAGATTAATGTTAAAATTGCTTTTCCGTCATCTTGTATTTCTCATTCCCTTCCCCCAGTAAAATACAATGAGCAAAGCTGTGATTCAAGCACAATTAGAAATTGCCTGAGCAGTGGCAGTCAGTGGGGCTGACCCCAAGCGGAGTGTGTCACCCAGCACAGCAGACAGCAGTTCCGAGAAGGAGAGGGACTTTCCACACACACACACACATCTACCTGGGAAACTTTCTTCCCAAGGCCCTGCGCAGCTTAACCCTCTGAACCCTGAAAGGTCGTTTGAGATTTGTGTTTTCTTCACTGGTGTTTGATATGCAGCCCTGGAGATGAATTGGGAATTTAGAGAAATGCAATGAGTAAAGGAGAAACACTTCCCTGTAGTATGAGTCAGGACACAAAGATCTGTGTCTCCCAGCTATTTACTTTTACCAGAGCTAAATTGTTTCAAACCACAGAACTCTGAGCACTCTTTAAAAGGCCCCTTTGTGAATTTGTCATCCGTCTAATACAAGAAAGAGCTACTTGGCTGGGAGATATTGCAGGTATTGTGTATTTAGCTGCATTCAAAGTACTCCTACACGTTCAGGCTGCCACACAACACCATTTCAGTGCTAAAAATGAAGAAGTGCTGCAGTCATGCAACCACCTCGAACACGCATGTGAAAGGACAATACATTGTCTGAGAGCCAGGGCTCTTATAAAACATGGAGGAGCCATAGAGAAGCAGTTGCTAACAACAACTGGTTAATATTGGTTAATATTACTAGTGAATGACTCCTCCTGTAAGGATAACACGTAAAATCTTGGAAGCTTACTGTGTGCTGCAAGGTGCTAACACTCAAACCAGATAGCTCAGATGACCAAATTCATAATCCTATTTTCTTCCCCCCCCCCACCCCACCAAGGGCTCTAATCAGAGCTATCTGTGGGCCTTTAGACTCATTACTGGATAAAACACAAGGCTCTGCTACCTCATTAAAGAACTGAGGGCTGCAAAGAATATCCCAGTAAAGGATTCCAGGAGACAGAGGCATCAGATTTAAGGGTTAATTTATGGCATAAATCCATCATTGACTGAAACTCTTACAGTGTGCAACAAGCTAGTCTATTTTTATGACTTAACCTTTACTGCTCTACATCTGCTAATCAGCTCTATATTATGCAGATGGTATTTATGTTTATAGAGATTCAACTGAAGGACCTTGGTGCTAACACTGCAAGATTTCTGGATTCTGTTTTCAGTCATATTCCTCGATGGTGACGTCCTCACCTCCTGGATGAGGCTCACTGACATATTTGTTTCCTACTGTGATGGGACTGTTGCTACAATACAGTTACTCAGCTAATGTAAGTTGTTTTCCCTGTAAAAGGAATCAAAACATAGGATATTCTGTAAAAACACACAGACTCAAAAGAAAACCAATGTTAATTACCCATAAATAGCTAATTAGTTTCAACTACTTTGCCTAAATCTGTGATAAATCTAGATATCTTGCACAATATAAGCACCTGGCTTTTCCTGTCATTCTCATTGCCTTGTATTTAGTATTTAGTAGTTATCCATGGATTATGGAATGTGAAGAAGCAGATTATGGAAAGCACTTTGAGCCCTTGACAGAAAGTTAAAATTTCTGTGCATATAGGACAAATACTAAATATTACTCTATAAATTAAATTTTAAACATTGAAATAAAACTCTCCCCCATAGCTTTCATAGTTGGCAAAAATGGGGCTGCCTCACAACTAACCATCATCCAGGATTCCTGCTGCAGAGGAACCCCACCCCGTGTTTGCACAACGACTGCCCTGTTTGCTATAGAAACAACAGCTGCTTTTGGAGGAGGCAGTTCTCCTATTTCAATGCTCACCTGGAAGTTGTCCTGCGAGCTGTTAGAATTATTTATTTACTTATTTACTGGGGGAGGGAAATGGGTATACCTCGGGCATCTCTCCTGGTCCTAAGAGATGGCAGAGAAAGAGGTTCACCCTTGGAGTGATGCCCACGTTTCTAGATCAGAGTCAACATCAGGGAAATAAGACAAACACACTTTGAATAAGTACTAATATCTAGTTTTAAGAGAAATTCCTCTTTAAGGGTTCTTACCTCTAATTTTCCACCTCATGACATTTCATATGTCTTTCTTCCATGCTCTGGTTTGATTTCCATTCACAAACTGCAACAGTTGCTCCACAAAGGGGCAGGTAAAATGAGGGTCTTCATCCCAGACCACTGCAAAGTGTTTTGGGTTAAAATCTAAATACAAAGTATGAAAGTGAACAGCTTAGAAGGAACTACAACCAAGCAAAGGTTGTGGCTGATTGTGGAACTTCTAGATATATAAGCTTTGGGAAGTTCCAAAATCTATTATATTACTATAAAAAGCTCTAATTTTTCAATCCCTATGAGAAAAGAAGTATTGTGTAACCAGGAACAATGTAACTTTGTTTATCTATTTTATATAGTAGTTTTATTTTATTTCAGACTGAAAATAACAGGAATAGGAATATTTTAGCACAGCAGTTTTGTAAAGGATGGGAAAGGGGATTATCACACAACTCTTTAAAAATCTTATACCATTTCTGAGTGTCATATGTCAGAGATTACTTCTTGTTCTCTCTCAGTTCTCTAAAAGAAACAGAATTAATCTCTAAAACCAAAAATGTTTCTAAGAAATCGAGTGCTTAAAGCACAGCTACCCTTAGAGTGATTTGAACATAGGATTAGTGCAGTGCAACTGCATGATGAGATAGCTATAACATATCAAAACTTTGAAAGTCTTCCTGATTTTCTAAGACATTCAAATCTTGATAAAGACCTAAACCTGTTGTTCTGTCTTGCACCTTCATCTTTTAGCCCATTGATTTCAAATAGCATATTGGAAAAGAAATTTCTTTCTAATTTTCATTCATTAATGGTCTCTGAAAGGAGTAGAGCACTTAATGAAACAGATAAAATTTAAAAATTGATGTGACAGTTTTAAGAGTAGTTAAAGCACATTAGCAACCATTACATTATGATTTCAATTCACAACATCATACAAACATGTCACTGTGATGCACTAGTCTTCATGACAATACCAAAATATATTGGGTAGACTGGTATTATCTGTTTCCAGATATTTTTAACTGGGAATATCCTATAGATTTGCTTTTAGGAAGCACTCCGACATGTATTTTATGTCCAGCTGATTATTGGTTGGGTTCTACATCAAACAGTAGAACAGAACATATGCTTAAGATTGTGCTGCTATATTGCTTAGTCTATGATTAATCCAGCAAGCCTGGGCTGGAACAGAGGTTTTTCTCCATTGTCCTGTGAAATTAGGACCCTCTGAAATCAGCTGTTTTCTCATTAGTGGGCAACGAAAGCAGCTGCACTGCTTTAGATGGTCATACACTGATAGTGGTGTGGCCAGAGGAGCATTTCAGGGCACGAGTGATCCTCACACAGCTGATGACAGGCTGCTCCAGTCTGTACAGAACCAACTACAGAACACATTTGACAGGATTACATTTCCTCAATTGGTGCTGAACCTACTCTGGTTAAACAGAAAATGAAAATTACCTGATAACAGCAAATACATTGCCCTGCCATTTATTGTGCACTCCACTGCACAGATTTAATCACGGATTTAGCCCAAAGGTATCAGCAAACACACAGTCAACTTCAACACAGCCCAAGTGTCCCTTCTCTCATGGCCCTACCCTGTGGTTATGAGTGAAGACCTTCAGGCTTTTAAGTCTCTGTAAGGGAGAATCTACGTAAATTCTGTATTTGTAAAAAGAGAAAGGATCTTTTCTTGGCTATTCATTGAGAAATAGTTTGTCCAGTTCACATGATTTTAATGGGCAACAAGACAAACTGTTTCACAGTACAATACACAATAGTAAACTTATTCTTTGGATTTTTCAGATCTCTTACCCTCTGTATTTTTCTTCTACTTCTGTTAGTCTAAAACTTCTTAGGCAGAATTTCCATTGCATAAAAACTGGATGATATTAAACTCATTACAAGCAGAAAAGTGAAAATAATTTTCTGAAGAAATGCACGAACAGAGAAGTGGTAACATCTGTGTAAAATGCTGAGGAAGATAATAATAGTGTATTTGGCAGCACTGCAAGAAGGGACACAACAGCTCTAGACATGGGGCTGGCTGCTTTTAATTGCAGTGAGAAGGACCAAAGTTATGTGCATCTTAATAATGCTTATGGGCACACATCCAGTCTCTGTGTTTTAAAAATAGTTCTCAGAAATTAATAACTCTTCACTGCTTAAAAAAAAATTAAAATGTCTAAATGTGTTTCAGTAGCATTATATTTTCAGTGCTGTGGTACAAAGGTATCTGAGACAGAAGATTTCAGGTAAAAAGAGCAGCTGACAAAGAAAAGTTCATTATCCTACGTTAGACTTGCCAGAAGTGTTGAATTATCCTCTGCATACAGTTGTTTCTACTCTTTCTCTCTTTCCACTGTTTCTCTCTTTCACAAGAACAGAATTCATAGGTGCACATTTCCACACTTTTCCTGAGAATCTCTGATTCTCAGTCTTGCAACTGAATTAAATTTCTACTGTTAACATGTATTTGTCAGTAAATTATATATTCTACTGTGTTCTTTTGTATTCCATAGAAAAGTGGCCCTCATGTTTTAAAAGAGAATTTTAGAGCAGACAACTGCATGTCAAATGGGATGCTCTAGATTTTGAGCCTCTGCTGTGCCAAGGGAAGGATGACAATATTTTGTCAGCAGAATAGAACTAGCTGATGGCTAATCCCGAGTTCCAGTTTTGCTATAAAAGTGAGCAAATACAGTGATATAGCCACAGAGTTTGTGAACCAAGTAATGCTGAAGCAATTTTTAATTTTTCTGAGTTTCCCTCCTGTTTTTATCTGGAGGATATTTCAGTCCTTCAGCTTTTAGGATACGGCAATCTGAGGGATTCTGTATGCAGGCATTTAGACCGGAATGTGGGATGACTTGTGCTTCACCAGGTGGCCTTGAGACCTGCATCCAATTAGTTCACAATTCTTCAAGAAACGTTTGGGACAGGCCAGGCTGAGGACATAGTTTACATAACTCAGGAACCTGAGCTCCATTTTACTTTGCACCATTTTCCCTTATTTTACTGCTTACTGGGCTGAGGTGTGAGGTTTTGATATTGCAGCATAGAAAACTATACAGTGACTCAAACTTATTTAAAAGAGTGAACTCTGCTTTTAAGATATTTGAAGGTGTGCTTGTTTTCAAGCTATTGCTCAGTTGCCAACTTGTGCAAGTATACAAGAGAGCTAAAACTCTTTCTGTACTTTCTCATGTAAGCAATACAGCAGACAAGAAGAATTGCCAGTAAAACCAAAAGAGACATTTAGCGTTCTCAAGAGCCTTGAAATATTGTAGCCTCTTCAAAACATAACACCTGAAGAGTGAAAGTATTTCAGCTTTTGGTACTAAGGAATCAGCTCCTGAGAAAACAAACTATACAGTTTTCTTTAAATTGAAAAAATAATGTAATAGTACCCTAAGAAAATCACACACGTTGTACAACTCTTGCATAGGATTTGTTGGCCGAGAAAATCTTATCACGGGATGTTAAGGGTAGGAAGGGATTTAAAGCTTATCCAGTGCCACCCCCTGCCATGGGCAGGGACACCTTCCACCAGCCCAGGTTGCTCCAAGCCCCGTCCAACCTGGCCTTGGACACTTCCAGGGATCCAGGGGCAGCCACAGCTTCTCTGGGCAACCTTTGCCAGGGCCTACCCACCCTTACAGGGAAGGATTCCTTCCTAATATCTAATATCTTAGCTAAACTTTCTTTAAAAAGAAAAAAATTGTATGTAAGATATATTGCAGATTGGTTATCCCAGCCTGTGTATCCCTTCCATGCTTTTAGCTAATGGTCCTCAAGAAAATATTGGGAATGCATGTAATTATATCTGCAAATATATATAATAAATATCTGTATTACACACATGCAAAAATGTATAAGATTTACATTGTATAGTTTACCTTTTACTTAGAAAGGAGTTTTTTCTTTAATTCTTCATCTTGACCTTTTTAATGTCTTATTTTGTAGAACAGAGCAGTATTACCTGATGATGGTGAGATGGAAGGTAATCTTTGAATCCTAGACATATTGCATAGTACTGGCTTTTGATTCATTTGAGAAAAAAAGAGTAACAAAACATAATTCTATTGTTTAGCTTCTGTGCTGTCATCCCTTTAATTCTCTGCTCAGTTTGCATATTGCACATTAATGGCTTATCAGGTTTTCACATATATGGTATTCAAAATTAATTTGTGGTAACAAAACTAGGCAATTAATTAAGTAAACGTGCATTCATCTTAATCACTTGATTAGTCAATTAAAAAGAACATTACAGTTTTATTGTGAAGACCAAATTGGATGTAAATGTCATATTTTGTTTGCTGTATTTCATCTAGAATTGTGGTTTACAGGGCTTTATTCTTTTTAATAGAAGCCAGTCCTGGGTTCATTTTTCACTACAGAACTGTGCTGCAGTTGATCTCACATTTATCTATTCAATCAATTAGAATGAGTCAGAATGGTAGGACACTTTCACTCTAAATTTCATAACGTAAATACAAAATCTGCAGAAGAAAAAAGTTAAAAGAACAGATCGAACCATTTTTTGTTGATTAAATTCACTGTGTATGATTTACCTGGCAGACTTTTTCATCTTCAGAGGATGTTTATGTACTGTTTAACCTCTTATTTGGAGGATGAAAATTTTATTTTTATATCATGGGGTTTTTTTCTGATTAGGAAAATCTCCAGGTTTTACAGGCCAAGAATCCCAGCCTGTGTAGGGCTGTAGACTGGCTGTACACCACGTGCAGCTGGTGGAACTCGAGCCCTCAGCTCTGTTGTTTGCAGCAGATGAACTTTTTTTTTCTTCTTTACTTTTTCTATGGCCTTTGTATAGTATTTCTTGTTAGTTTTATTCTTTAGATATCAAACAAAGCGAAGTCCTAAATTATACAACTGGCAGCTATACATTGACTGGAACCTATGAGGAATTTATATTTTTCTGCTTTTTAAAAATATGTTTACTCTGCTGTCTTGGTCACATTCCAGTGTAACATTCACCATGACTATATGTCTCATTTTTGTTACATCTGCTACTTGTTCCTTTTCATAACAGTGCCTCTCCTCCATGCCAAGTTTTGTTGATAGGATTCTCCCTACATAATACCTGTAGTTTGTAAACAGTTTGTTTAAAAAGATCTGTATTTACTCATCTGCAAAATACTGAATGTGTCTTACTAGTTGGGGGTTCTGAATCTGTCCATATAATGATTTTTCTGTAATACAGAACATGGATTTTAAGAGGAAGCACTGCTCACTGAGATGCAAAGAAATAAACCAGCTGTTTTTGAGATTAGTAAAGACTGAGATCTCAAACCAAAGAGTAGAAAACACAAGAAATACAGGAGGTGATATAGGCATACCAGATTTATTGCATTCCTCTAGATGTATGATGACAGTATACACTATTTTATATATACTTTAATGTATGTATATTATCACATGAAGTTAAGATATATATTAAAATGCCTCTTATTTATATAGTCAATTTGTCAGTCCACGTATATAATTGGTGTATTTTTTGTCCTACATTGTATTTAAAGGTTAATTATTTAGATTTCTGAGGCTTGAGTTCTGAGATACTTGCAAGATTGCCTTCAGCCTTTCCAGAAGACTAGTTTGATGTAGGGGCAGCACTGTTTGAGCCTTAATCACATAGTAAAAAATTGCTTGAAGTTCCTTTGTATCTGTATCAAGGTATTTAAAAAATAAAATAAATTTAAAAAAATCAATAAAGTACGGAAGGTTGTAACCTGTCTGTTTCTATTACAGATTATCCTCATGTCAGGTATAGAATTTGTTTTGAACTCCCCCTCACATCCCAGCAAGTATTATCCATGAGACTGTAAAGCCCTCTTCTGTTGTATGAATTCATCCCTGTTCAAAGCTTGCAAAGGTAAAAGTTTAGCCTCTAATAAATTATGATTTATTAAATAAATTGTCATGAGTTTTCTAGATAAGATTTAATGGACTGCTGAGCACAGAGGATGTATAATACAGCACAATTTTTGTTGTTGTTCCTTTCAGGAACATGACCATCACGCAGGAAATGACCACCTGAGAAAAACCCAATTCTGGTTAATTTGTGCTCTCTGATATTGTTCATAAATCAAAGCATGAGAGCCTAGACTTGGGAGAGGAGGACTAGGCTGACTTTGTGTCCTTTCTAAAGCAATAACTGAGGCAGCTACTCACCCGTGTGCCTATTTCTGTCACATCTTCATATGGTTTAACTGCACTTCTGCCACCTTGGACAACCAAGTGCAAGGAAGATCAGAAATAGAAAGCTGACATGTTTTTGCTTCAGGGACATCATAACAGCAGGAGTTCTGGGACAATTCAGTGAAGCTGTCTAATGAAACTCAATGAAACTGTGCTAGTTAGGATGCTTCATCCTGTCTTTTTATTTTCCTCTCAGTTTGCCAACACAACTAATCCCCACTAATTTGATATCTTTTGGCATTTTGATTTCAATGTTAAGAAACAAAACTGTATTTAAAATTGCTATTGTGATCTCTGCTTTGATATTGAGTCCTTTTGTCATTTGACATAGTGGCAATTCAGTATTCGCACTTCCTAAGAGACATAATCATGTTGAATTACCTCACAAATGTGTTGAAAGGTGTTGAATTATCATGAATAATAGGTTGGACAAAAAATGCCATTAGTTCACTTTCAGGCACAGTTTTATGTGCTATGAAATTCAGCAAACTCCCTGTAATCCCTACTGATGCTCTTTGAACCAAGTTCTCCATCACAGAAACAACAGTGCTACACGGAGAGTTCTGCTCTTAGCTTTGTTCTGTACTAGAGAACAAGTGTTTGAAACTTTGACCAAATTCAGCTGCCAGTTGCCTTAGTGCAGTTTTGGACTTATAAGGTTGCTACAATACTGTTTAAAAATCTTCTGACCCAAATAGTTGAGGATGATTGATATTTTTTAGCATTTTTGTCAGCATAGTGGTAACCATATAGGGAGGAAAAGTAAAAAACCAACCAACAAACAAATCCTACAAAAAAACCCAAGTGCAAATTTCTGAGAAGATGCTTGTAGAGAAGAGCCAGTACATTCAAAGTGAATAAAGTGTATAAACTGGGAAATACCTTCTATTCTAGCATTCCACATAGCCACAGCATATTCAGAATGCACAGGCTAAGTGAAAAGGCTTCTGCTACTTGTCCAAACACTGAATAGCTTGTGAAACCAGAATGGGCAACTGTTTTGGACCTATTAGAATCGGTCCTTAAAATCTGAAAGTAATTGCTTGGCTGGACTGAGAACCTACGAGGAAGTACCATGGTTAGGAATCAGATTTCATCAATCAAAAACCAAGTTTTCCACACAGATATGTCAACAAGGATAGATCTTGCATCGGTGACATTTGAGCAGCTTAACCACTCTGCTGAATATTTCTTTGATTTTGTTTTATGGTAATGGAACCTGACATGCAGATTGCTCCCTATATTTCCGTTTGCTACATGTATCTTGTCTTCCTACAAAGAACACAGCTGACACTGAAGGTAGTTTTCAGTCCCGTAGTAAAAACCTGGCAAATACTTCTGCTAATGTGCACAAAATGTAACACAGCTCATTCCTGCCATGGTTAATTGGGCTCCACAAGACCGAGTGAATGTTGTCAGTACAATATTGTATAACTGCTCCTCAATCTAGAATGGGAATCTAACAAATATCTAAACAGAATTTTTCAGTATCAGACTGGTTAAGAATGTTTTCAGCAATCCCTTTACAAGGAGGATGAAACAGTTTCTATCACATAAAAATCCACATCTGGAAAAGTATAAGCAGTCCCTTTTTTTCCTTTGAATTTGGTCAGCTTTTTAGATGAGAAGGAAGGATGGATTGTCAATACAACAAACAATTCCTCAGTCTTGTGAATTTTATCATTTTTGCACATGTAACATGAGTGGAAATGCTACATTTGCACTTGCCATGGTGAACTGCCATCTGCAAGTGATTTGCTTCTCTGTCACGTGTTGTAGCTGATTGAACTCATGTTACTGCACTTACAGACATGCTTTTAAGAAATACAAATGGCCCCAAGAGATCTCAACACAACAAAAATATTCTCACTAGATCCTACTAGACCTAAATTTATCTCCATGTAAGTACAGGTCCACACCTTCTCTGGCAGCGTGGGCCACAGAGTGCTGAAGTGACAGCAACACTCTAACTGCAGTTGTAGCTCAGGGTGGTTCCACTTGTTTACATTTTCTGTGCCCCACATGCAACAAGCTGTACTTGCACATACATATTATGGCTTGGCAGAGGCAACATTTTCCCCCAGTATGTCCATGGTGTTTAAAATGTAGTCATCTTCTAATAACCTTGCTGTTTTATTAGTATTTGTCATTATATAGCACATGAACATTTCTAAATTTGGCCATTCATTACAGAATCCTGTGCAGTTCTGCCTTCAAACATGTAAACTTCAAACTGTTATAGTGCTAGCACCAGGGATTTTAGTAAACCTCTAATTTTAAAAGAAATCACTGCATGACTTTACTGTGTTTAATATTAGAATACCTGTTAGACAAAGTATGGCCTGGAAAGATCAACTACAAAATGATTTGTGATTATGTGTATCTTGCATAAAAGGGTAAAGGCTGAGTTACGTATTTTATGTTAAACATGTAGTGATTATCCCAAAACTCTGAGGAAAGAGAATCCAAACTACTCTTAAAGAAAGCATAGCTTTTAAGAGATGGAAAAGCACCCATAATTCTCACGACAATGTGAAATTGCTTGAAGATGCACAGCACTTCACCTTCATTAAACTGCTTTTTAAAATAAATACTTGGGGGGGTATTATAATAAAGGTTTCATTACCATTTCGGGGGATGCCGGTGTGGCAGTGCCTGCTCACACGCTCAGCGCAGTTCCGAGCTGGGATCGCTGCCCTCGCACACGGCAGTGGTTGCACTGGGAGCAGCAGGACCGCGCCCCGCCCCGGCGGGAGCGTGTGCTGCTGCCCGCGCACGGCCGCTCTGCCCCGCAGCTCTCCCTCCCTCTCCACCTCCACCCCCGCCACCCTCTGCTGCGCTGAACGGCGGCCAGCTCCGCTGCCAGGACTGCCGTGTGGGGATGAATTACGGCCCTCGGCCCCCGGGCCGGACACCACCCTCAGCCCCCGGGCTGGACATAACCCTCGGCGTGGGGGTGAATTACAACCCTCAGCCCCCGGGCCGGACACCACCCTCAGCCCCCGGGCCGAACACCACCCTCAGCGTGAGGACGAATTACGGCCCTCGGCCCTCGGGCTGGACATAACCCTCAGCCCCCGGGGCGGACGCCCCTCTCAGCTCCCCGCTCCCGCCCCTGGCCCGGCGCGGCCCCTCCCGCCCGGCTCGCGCGCGGCCGCCCCCTGCCGGCGGGCGGGGGCAGTGCTGGTGCCGGGGGAGGCGGCGCCGCCGCCGCGGCCGCAGAGAGGCGGCGACCGCTCCCGCCGGCGGATCGGGATCGCAGAGCCCGCGCCCGCTCCCGCCGCAGCCCCGCCGCTCCCGCCCGGCCAGATGATGAACTTTCTGCGGCGCAGGCTCTCGGACAGCAGCTTCATCGCCAACCTGCCCAATGGCTACATGACCGATCTGCAGCGGCCGGAGCCGCAGCAGCCGCCGCCGCCGCCTCCCGCGGGCTCCTCGGCCCCCGCCTCAGCCTCCCCGGCCGCGGAGCGCCGGCAGCCGCCGCAGCCCGCACCCCCCCAGCAGCAGCCGCCGCCGCCGCCTCCCGCGGGCTCCTCGGCCCCCGCCTCAGCCTCCCCGGCCGCGGAGCGCCGGCAGCCGCCGCAGCCCGCACCCCCCCAGCAGCAGCCGCCGCCGCCGCAGCAGTCGGCGGGCAGCAGCTTCTTCAGCTCCCTCTCCAACGCCGTGAAGCAGACGGCGGCCTCGGCCGGGCTGGTGGACGCGACCTCCGCCGTCTCCGCGGCTGTCGGCAGAAAGTTCAAGCTGCTCCTGGTCATCGACGAGCCGCACACGGACTGGTAGGTGCCCCCGCATGCCCCTCCGCGCCCTCCTCCTCCCCCCGTGTCCTTCCCCCATCCTCACTGCGGTCCCTTCCCCCGCGGATCCTTTCCCTGGCAGGTGTGGGCTCACCTGGGGCGGAGGGACGCGCCTCGGGCCCCGGGGAATGAAGCTGCGGGTGTGAGTGGCCGGGGCGCCGGGCAGAGCCCCCCACACTCGCCGGGCAGAGGACCCTCGCTGCCTGGCCTCGCTGAGGGTCTGGAGCGCAGCGTTACGATCTGGAAGATGGAGCACAAACCAGCGAGCCCCGGAGCGCCTGACTAGCCGTGAAATCTGTTTTCCATCACACAACACTGAATAAAACGTATTTACCGCCCTGACAAAGCATATCCTGTGTTCTCTGGAGAAATAAAGCACCCGTGTGTAGCGGCAGGTAGGATTTAGGTGTTCTGGGCTCGAATTTCTGTGTGGAACTGCGTGAGATTGTAGCGTTACGTGTGTTAATTCGTGTTTACGAGCAGGTTTGTTGTCACGCAGATTCCGCTGCTTCTGTGGCAGCGTCTCAAATGCTCGTTCGGGTGAAGGTCCTTCAGGGTGCTGAGGACCAGCCCTCGGTTCTACCGTAGCCCTTTGAATTCGTGTGGTTAGGTTAATCAACTTGGCAGGTTTTATTTGGGCTGAGTGTTTTGCTTCCACTGTCAGCATTAAAAATGTGGCATTTACAAAACCTGAAACTTGTACATCAGCTCGTTTCTCCTGTGCCTGGCTGGTACCAGCAGGAGAGGTTATGGCTGTTTCAGACCTGTTTATCACGAACGGCTCCAGTGAATGCTGTGGTTTATAGGAAGGACATATTCTTATTAATCCTTCTCTCATTTGTTTCCATGTGTATTTGCACATCAAGCTGTGAATCGTTTCATTCACTCTTGCTAATTACAGTATAGAAGGTCTTAACAGTGCCTTAAAATATTACAGAGTAAAACAAGTATGTTTTTATAACACTGACATCATTCAGTAAGGGATTGTGGGTTTTTTTTTGTGGGAATATTTTATTATCAGCTTCTCAAATTTACAGTCTTACTGTCTAAATGGACTTGTGCAGTTCTATGATTTGATCCAATTTACCCAATTTGCTTTAAAATGCTACTTTAAATAAAATACCTGAAACAAAAATGTAAGCCTTTATTTGTAGCAAATATGTTATTAATGTTAAGATAATATTACCTATTACAATTTTCAGTTTTTTTTCTTCTGTGTTTGGTTTTGTGGTTAGCTGTGTGTGTTGTCTTTTTTTTAAAAAAAAAGATTGTTGTATCTGCCAGACTAAGGCAGGCTCTGTACCTACGTCATGGAGATGCATCCATGGACACTGCTCACTGCCTTGCAGAAACATCTATTTATTTCATATTCTACAGTGCACAGATTTCTGCTTGGGAAATTCAATAACTCTATATGTTCATAATGTTTGTTTCTGAGAGATTTTTTCAATGCTTACTGAAGCCATCCCGTGTATTGTGAACGTGACATTTTTTACGTACTTTATGAATGCACTCCAAATCAACACAATCTGTTGATAGTGGCAGAGCTTTTAAAGCTCTGCATAGTGAGTGCCACCAAGAGCACTCCAGCAGTGACAAATGTGCCCAAGGTTACTCATGCCTACTTGCTTTTGCTTTTTTTTTTTTTTTTAATTTTATTTTTTCCCCTCATAGTATGCGACATGGATACATAATAGTTCTAGAAAGAACAATTTGTTGTACTGGCTCTTTCCTCTCCAAGAAACTAGTAATTTTGTAACTGAAGATTATAAAATAAATTTTGAAAAACATATGTATGATCCTTGTGGGTCCCTTCCAACTCTGGATATATGTGTATTCTCATAATACATGCGGGAGAGTTTGTTCCATACCTTTGGGAGTACCGATGTCCGTATGGATATGCATTGATCTGCTATAGTATTTGACTATAAGGGCTAAAATGGAATATGTGTTATAATTCAGGGGGGAAAAAAGGAAGATTGGAACTGGCAGCAGGTGAGTGTCAGTGTCTGGTGGCTCCAGCTCCCTGCACTGCTGTGCAGTTTAGCAAGAGGAGGTTCGTAGAGCTGCTGTCATGTGATGCACTGAGCAAACCCTGTCAATAACAAGAAAAACAGCACCAAATCATCTCTTAGAGCCTCCTGAGGAACCATTTCAGCTGATTTACGTTAATCCTGAGAGGAAGATCATATGCTGGGTGTTTGTTTTTGTGATGCTTTGATGTTTGTCTTAAATTGAAAGTGTATGTTTTGCTTTTGGATTGCGGTTTCAATAGAAATCAAAGGATTTTGGTCTGGATCACACTGAAATCCTGCTGATTCAGTATCCTCTTTTCATCCAGGGTCAGGGGAAGCATAAGCACCTTCATATGTCAGCAAAGGATATTCTCTCTTACTCTGGCATCAAAGGGACATTTTATTTCTAATATATTTTATTTCTATGAACTATTGACTCATACTTGAAGCCTGAAATTTAGTAACCCAACGTTGTTATTGTGGCTAATGGAATCCTATGGGATATTCTACATAGAAACAAATGCTCAGTTGTTGCTTGCATTTTATAATCTTGATCTCAATGACACCTTTCCTCAATTTCTTGCCCTAAGAGGTTTGTCCTAATGCAAGTCTTGAAAATTACTTTACTTTTATGAGATAGGACAGATTAAAAATTGGGAGAATTGGCTTATCTGTACTAGTTTGTATATTTTTGCTATGTTACCTGACTTCTTAAGGGAAGAGAAAATAAATTGTTGTGTCAAACTATCCTCCTTTCTCAATCCAACACGTTAGAGCTGTGAAAGATAATTATTTTCCTACACATTCGCTGAAACTTGCAGCCATATAGAGGAGAGAGCCCTCTAAGGTCTTCTTCTGAAGGCAGGACTGCAAAATAAGATGATGTCAAAGCCGTTCTACCAACTGTAGCTTTACACGTGCCTCAGTGGCAAGTGAAAGGAAAACAAAAAAACAGACGGAAGGTTGTAGTCAGCTGTCGGAGACAAATCCAGGACAAGTGGTCTTTGTTTGTTCTGGTTCTCCTGGAAGACTTTCTCTTAGTCAGTTTATACAATAAATGATCCTGTTGTCCTAAGGTGGAAGCAAAGAGCCAGCAATCGTTTTCACCAATTATCTTTGAAACTTTCTGTTGTTGCACAACAGCACTGTAAGGAGGAGGTGGCCTGTAACGCAAATACTCCTTCCAATGGAACTGAACTGTTAATTTACATAAGGGCATTGAAAAAGCTGATTTTATTGTCAGGGCTATTCTTTATGCCTTTGAATATGACATCTTTTTCAACTGCAGGTGTGCACTGACCAGACCTTTTCAATACCTTGATGTCCAGAACCCTTTTCTGAGTTGACATATCTGATTAAGAACCCTGCAAAGTATTTAAAGACATAGTGGAAAAGAGCCTGATTCACAGATGCTCTATGGATCTGTTGGCACTGGGGAAAAGCTTCAAGAACCACTTGTTAGGTTTAATGATGATTTGATGTGGCAGAGGACAATGGCTATTTT
Source organism: Lepidothrix coronata (assembly GCF_001604755.1). Taxonomy (NCBI): domain Eukaryota; kingdom Metazoa; phylum Chordata; class Aves; order Passeriformes; family Pipridae; genus Lepidothrix; species Lepidothrix coronata. Next base: position 1,072,973 of record NW_016690385.1, read on the forward strand.
ACAGCTTTAGGGATCTTTGTTGATAGCTTTACAAATGGAGGAAACTAAGAAGTGAAATAATTTGCTCAAGGTCATCCAGGAGACTAGTGACAGAGCTATATTAAAACCTAGACAGCTTGCTTAACCTTTTCTTTTAATTCTCATTTCCTAGTTACTGCTCTGCACTAAATGTCTAAATTTTCAGCTAGATAAGTTTATTTTAAAATGTTTTTCATTTTCTCAGGAAAAAAACATTTTGTTCTGTACACAAAAAGTACTGAATATTCAGTGCTGAACAAGCAATTGATTAAAGGCCATACATCAGTTGCAAGGTGCCAAAATGCTGTGTATAGATTATTATCTTTATTAAAAGCTTATGTGTAATATTTAGAAAGCTGTTTCAATATTGAAAACTAATCATCGCTTTGTCTGTCTCGTGCTTTAAAGATTGAATATAAAACTTGTTGGCAGTAACGATGAAACTATAAAAAGTATCAAGTTGGAAAATTTTTAAGCAGAAATATGGTTAAAAGTATCAGTACCCTTTTTTTTTCCCCCGAGGAGTACACATTTCTTTCAATGTTTACTGCCTTGGTAGTTAGTCATCTTGTGATAGGCCCGAAAGATAATCCCCAAATGGCTGGGACAAATGCTATATGAAAAGCAAACTTTCTGTTTTAAAATGACTGTCATTTATGGGCAAACATTGCTCATCATGAATGTTTTTAATATGAACACTATTGTCATAGTGCAGAAAAACACTGCTTTGTGATAAAAAAATGTAATAAAGTGAGCAGCATGAGTTTCTTAGGGGTTTTTTTTGTGGTTTGCTTGGTTTGGGTTCTGCATTTACTAGAAGGTGGGAAACAGTTTCAATTAAAAATACATGTGTGATTGTTTTATGTAGGATAACTACCAAACAGTTTGCATGAATGTACTGCCATGAGAATTCACTGCAGTCTTTCTTTTCAGTTTGTTCAATGGTTCAGTTGTGAATAACTAATTAGTATTTCCTTACTCCAGTTGGACAAGAATTCTCATTTCTCTGATTGTAACACATTGATTTAGTAAATGCGGTTTTTATTGCGTTCAGTGTAAGTTTTCTGTTAGCAAGTTTTCCAGTTTTAGGAGGTGTCATCTGATTTTAATCATGCATAAATGAGGGTGAGTGCTTTGCCAGAGCACTCTCCAGTCCTCTGGGATGACTCTGAAGAAGGACAGTGTCCTTGCCAGCCTCCTGGAAAGACAGAGCATCCTGCCACCAGGATAAAGGATGGAGCCAGATGTGGAATGGGGAGGGAAAACCAGGGCATGGGTAAACGGGGAACTGCTACTGATTGAAGGGATCCCTTGGCAGGGGCTGAAGGTGAGACGTTTGGAGGCAAGGCCAGTGGTGTTGCAGAGGAGTAAGAAGTCTGCTTTTTAGAAGAGTCTAAGCTCTTAAAACTGACCAAATGGCCAAATGTAGAGTGTAAGGAGAAGGTAATCTTGTTAATAGATGTACTTTTTATGGGAAGGAAAAAAAAATACACTAGCTCAGTTTGTTAAAACTTGATGCAAATAACATCAAGGTCAGGGATTCAGTCTCCTGTATGGATTCAGTCTCCTGTATGGGCCATTCACTTCAGAGATGGACTTGATGATCCTTGGAGGTCCCTTCCAACTCAGTCTGTGATTCTGTGATATACTAAGTTGCTTTTACTAATTTAAAATGCTAATTAACAACTCTGCCTTTTGCAACAAGAAACTCCTAATATTAAAGTAAAAGTAACCTTGCCTTTGAGATAACACTGTAATCTTTCAAGGAGGCAACAGGTTCCTTAAAACCCCTGAAACTGAGCAAGGGGGATAAAGATTTTACTGGTTTCTCTCTGATTTTTGCTTCATATGAAAATTTCCTGTTTCAAAATTATCTTTTTGAGACGTTTCAGTCTAACTGTAGTTATGGCCTTTGGATGGAGGCCTTAGCACTCCAAAAAGGAACTGGCAACCAGATTTTACATGAAGACAGTGCATACTTAGCTCCTTACAAGCAGGTAATTAGATCAGCACTACTTCCCAGCACACACTTCAGTTTCCAGCTCTGCATTAAGGGCTCTCTGCTTTTGCAATCAAAATAAAAACCCAATTAAAGGAGAGATGCAGGCACATGTGTCTGTGGGCTGGGAGGACACAGGCACACGAAGGAAACCACATGGGTTTCTGCAGAGCAAGGTGAAGTTTATCCTGAGCTCTGTCTCATTTACTGTGAAAGCAGCAGTGAAGTTTAGCTCATCGAACTGTGTCACTTGTTCTTCATCCATCATTTAAATTTTAGGTGCCCACTGGCCGGGCGTGAACAGCAGGAGGTGCAGCTGAGCTCCCTGCAGTGTGGAACATGGTAACAACCTCAACTTGGAGCACACAGCAACCTCCTGCAAGTTGTGTTTCATGTCTGTTCACTGAAACAGCCAGCTGGTACAGCACCAGGCAGTGTGTGTGCTGGTATTTTAAGATGATTCAAGATAAAATTGCTGATTTTTTTTCTGTTTATCTACAATTCTGTCGTGTGTAATATGTGGCTATATTAGTATAAATGGCAAAACACACTATGGGATAGAGATTACCTCTTTGACTAGATAGAAAATTTTAAAAAAGCTCTTAATGGGAAACACTTTGTCCTCCATACTCTGTGTATTTCTCTATCTAAACAAACTCTTACAGGCTCTAATGTTATTTTAGGCCACTTAGTGTATATGAGATTCTGACTATAGATTTGGACAGATTCTCTCTCTTGTCCTCCTCCATCCTACTCGTGTTCCCTGTGCTCAGGATTCAAGTGAATTTTTTCTTTTCTTTTTGATCTTTGAAGAGACAACAGAAATATCTCTGAAACGTAATGAAACCTATAATAAAATATTTAGTTGAATAGTTGTATTAGAAAAAAAAAGTTTGCCAATATTTTCTTCTAAAGTTTGCTTTCACAGAAAGTAAATGGAAAAATTGGCAAGGAAATAATGGATTTTAGGTAGGTTTATTTCAAAGTAATGAGACTGAAGTGAGAGTTAAAAGGAATAACAAACTGCTTTGTAGACTATAGAACCAAGTAAAATAAGAAATTCTACTTACAATCTATTCAGAATTTGATAATGGTTTGCCAGTAGCAAATTATAATCTGTTGAAAGAATAGATTATTAAAACCTATAATATTAGGCTTCTTATTGTTCATCTTGAAAAAGTGTGTCTAGAGGACTTCTTGTATTCTGAGTTGTATCTGTTTTAAATGGATGTCGTTTGCCATTCTGTAACGCTGTAGGGCACTGGAAGACTGTACATGTTTTTGCTGAAAGCATGTTTCTCCAAAAGACTGATGCTGACTATTCCCACAGTATCCATATGTTCTTAAAGCTGTGACTTCACTATATGCAGTTTTAGTACTCAGTTCTTAATAGCACCATGCAAATCATAGAAGAATTTGTATCCAATACCACATAATTGTTTTACCTTAGCTCTTGGGAATCTGCTTTAATATCACTGAAATAGGCTGATGTTTGAGATTTTTATACATTTGTAGATAAGATACACTGCAACCTGCATTTAAAAACATGATAAGACCTTAGTGAAGATATGTGAGTATGAAGTTCTGTCTGAGGAAAAGACTGACAAACAGTCAGGTTTCCATATACAACCTCCACAGAAGGATTCTAGACCTGGTTGGATGAACACAGCAGAAAAGAGTAATTACAAGTAGGTGGAAAAGTTGTCAAGAATGGAAAAGAGTAAATTGGCAGAGAAAGCAGTGTTGTAGATGACAAAAAATGAAGCAATAAATTATGAAGTAAATGTTACCTGCAATAATGGTACTGTTTCCAAAGATGAGGCAACTCACCTTGTGGAGTGAAAAAATTGTGCAATGAGCTGATAAGACTTCACAGCTCCCATGGGTGAGAGGGCAGCGTCATATCTTGGGCTAGAATGAAAAATGCTTGCTTGGTTGCACTGCTGCCTTTGCTAATTAAACAGCTTTATCTGTGCTGAGTCAAACTGATCTTCTCATAGAAAAGCTTGTGTGCTTTCAGCCAGCCAGCTGGAGGGACAGGTATTCATGAAAACACGAGCTGCAAACTTGTTTAAGCTTTTGCAAAAAGCATAAAGACTTTGCTGTTTTTGCTATACCCACTGTCACCACAGGTGTGTCCCTACCTGGCTGACACTCAAATAATAATGAACTGATTCCTAACAAAAAGTTGGTGACTAGGGTTTATAGATTTGCAAGCCAAAGTGATGGAAATGTTTCATTCAGAAGACACTGACTCTTACATCTGACAAGGCTGTTCCTGGTTTTCCTTCAGGTGTCTCGAGCAGTGCAGGGTTCCCCTCAGCTGGAGCTGAGGCCTGGTGCCTTTGGATGTGTCAGGGAATAGTGAGGGATGTGTGAGGCTCATGCTGTGGTTGTGGCTGCCCATCCATGAGCATGCTGATCAGGGCTGCCAGCCCATACCTGCTTGCTCCTTTTGGAATTGCAAATGTTGGTGGGATTCATTTAATTAATAGTTTGGTCCAGTAGACAGTGCTGAAGAGCGTGGAACTCCAGGTTTTTAGAGCCTGGGTTTTTTTGCATGCTGTAGTTGTCTGTGTCCTTCCTGTGTCTCTGTGATAGGAGCAGGTAGAAGACAACTGGAATGTCACTCTGTTGTGTAAGTGCAGTTGGGAGTGGCTGTGAACACTGTTCCCTTAATTTTCACCTCCGAACACCTGTGTTTGCTGGGGCTCAGCCCACTTTTTGTAAATTACTGTGAGCTCCTCATATAAGAGGTGGGGGCAGTAAAAGAAAAATGAAGGACTTAGTCCCAGCTGTGCAGAGAGAGGCATAAATGGGCTTTCCCTATTTTCCTTTTTAAACCCAAACAGCTCTGAGAGGTTTGGTGTCTAATAAGTGTGATGAACTGTTTTTGCCCCTCATCACATGCCACCATCAGCCAGCCAGGTGGTAGAAGTTTTTAGAAAAGGCAGGTTTGGTACAACCATTAAATGCACTTTCTTTTAGTTGGTTGTTTTTTTTTTTTTAATAGATGTTCCATGTTTGACCTTGCTTGATTAATCATTTTGTCTCTATAGCCTTATAACCCAATTGGATATTGGTGTTTATAACACATCGTATACACTGATTGCTAGTAGGAGTTATTAAAAATACACACATTTCTTTGAATTTTTATCAGGTGATTAAAAAACCAAAATATTATCAGAGCCCCATATAAAATATTTTAAATATTTTCATTCTTTCTAAAGCACTCACATAAAGTGATTTTATATAAACTTGTAGATTTCTTCAATTTAATTAATTATTTCTTTTTATATCTTTTATGTTATTAAAATATTTCTATATTTTAAAATGGAAAATGGATTAAACAAAACTGATATGACCTTTAGGAAAAAATGTTGCTATAATTTCCTGTCTTAAACCCCATTTTTAAAAAATATTACTTCTACAGAAATAAATTGTGAGTGACTAAGCATTAGGGAATCTCACAATGAATAGATGAAAGCACAGAAATTGTTCTTTAAAGAGGTGATAGGTATGGTTTCCTCATAAATATTGAGCATAAACAGTCATAAATCAAACTATCAGCAATATGTGCTGCTTATTGGAGAGCTCCTGCAGATCATACAGTCATTGAGGTTGGAAAAGCCCTCCCAGCCCACTCAGTCCCCCCTGTACCCAATGCCCACCTTGTCCCCCAGCCCAGAGCTCTGAGTGTCACATCCAGGCCTTCCTTGGACACCTCCAGGGCTGGGGACTCCAAACCTCCCTGGGCAGCTCCTTCCAGTGCCTGACAGAAAGAAATTCCTCCTGATATCCAACCTGATACCCAACCTGACCCTCCACTGGCTCAGCTTGAGGCTATTTCCTCTTCTCATGTGGAATTAATTAGGAGATAATTATTTTGGTGTTTGTTGATAAGGCGTAAAGCCTGTGGCATGACTGGTAATAAATCCCAAATTACATTTGTGTGTGGATGTGTCCCTGTCTCTAGGAGTAAAAGTACGCTCATCCCAGTAACTTTCTGAGTAGGAATTTCAGAACTGAGTGCGAGTTTAGATACTCTCCATGCATATCTGAAAATAAAGTGGTTCTCTCATGCAAGAAGTGCTGCTGTCTCCCAGTTTTGACCTTGCAAATCTTATGCTGTTTATGAAACATTGACTTTTTTTGTTGAATTGCCTGGTTTGTAGGGCCTGAAATCTGCTAAGCTACGTGCTTACTGCTTTCTGTTGAGGATTGTGGCAGATGCCAAGATCCTTTATTGTGATAAGATTGACTTCTTGCAGGAGAAACCAGGGGTGACTGTATGGGGGAGATAAAAACAAGCCTAAGGAGGGGGGAGGAAGCAGAAGTTAAAATGCCTCCTTTTTTAGTGTTATGATTTAAAGGGAATTCCAAAAAAGAAAAAAATTGAAGTTTTCTATCTTAAACCCAAAGTAGCAACTTGCCCTTCCTGTGGTGTGTGTGTAGATAGCTCCATGCCTAACTTCAGGTTTGTGTTGTTTAACCTCATTTCTTCTTTATTGCTTCCAATTTCTTACTAATAAAACTGGTTATAATTCCACTGAAACAATGCAAATTTAGTACATTAAACTCCAGTATGAGATCAGTCACAGTATCTTAAGTCTCACATTTGGTGAACTTGGATGGTTCCAGAGAGGAAGGTTCAGCACCATTTCACCACGTCTCAGTTTGCTTCAATGGTTTTGTTTGTGCTGAAGATCATTTCCAGTGAAAGCTCTTTATGTATATGCACACTTCATCATGGTTTGTCATGAAGAAAGTTTTAAAAAATGTCAAAGGTTTCTTTCTTTTGTAGGACCAAAAACATTATTATTAGAAAAGCCACTATGTCAGATTTATGATTCTGAAAGTCTGATACAAAGATTTTATCACAAAACATGATAAATATGTCTGATTCCACTGAGTGGCAATAGGGTTAAATAATGTGCTGTGACTACAGGACTTGTTTTACTTAATAGTTGTTGTCTCAGCCATCCACTGTTCAAGGTAAATAAAAATCCCAGGGATATATTTAATTAGGAAAAATTATTTATGAAGCCTTTGTCTTTGAACTGATAACCAAAATTATTTTTCCTTAGCCTTATGTAATTGTTGCATACAATATATATTAATAAATGGCCATAGTGCTTATAGTAGTACTTCTAAAATTTTAGAGTAAAAGAATTTTAAGTCTTTGCAATGAGGTTTAAATACATGGGCATTACACTTAACAACAACAAAGTTCCTTTTTTAGTAGTGTGCATAGTGACGGATATATTTGTGTGTATGCACACATAAGTATAATTTCTTTTTTTAAGAAGAATTTGTAGGAATTTTCCCTGATGGGCAAAGTCCAGATAGAAAATAATTTGTGGTTGTAGTTTTCTTGCTATTGGGTTGCACTGGAATAAAAGGAGGCTCTTCCATTGTCCAGTGAAAAGTCACTCAGCTATTTTGGAGACGGGTCTCAAGAGAATCTCTTGTATGGGTTGTAATGCAGAAGGCATGGGATTTAGAAAGTTGATATTTTGTGTCAGGTTGGACTTTACCTAAATTCTTTTAGTTGGACCCATGTTCTAGGATTTTTGTGCTGATTTATTTCCTTACTGAGGAAGGAATGTCTGGTGTGCACCAGCAGCAACAATGTACGCAAGGGTAAGATTAATTTTCCTGGCAATAATAATACGATAGAGGAGTCAAGAGAGACACTGATATAATTAATGTGTGTTAAGGTTTTCATTATTTCTATTAAAGTATCATCCTCTGGATTGGTCTTTGTTCATGAAATGTGGGTGGAAGCAGACTGCAGGTGTGCCCTTTCCAGGTTGGTGGGGGTCTGACAGCAGACCTTTTCAGTTTTTAAATCTTGCAATGCTTGTCCAGGCTTTTGTTTGCTAGAAGGCTTTTCCAAAAAGTTAGGCAGCTAATGAAGTTTTTGGTTTATTGACTGTTGATTTTCTGGTTTTTTTTCTGAATAATATGACCCATTATAGACACACATTTAAGAACCCCAAATCCTTGGCTGTTGGGTGGTGTATTGATGACATATCAGGTCCTAAGTGGCCTTCAGAGTAAAATGCCACTTCACAATAAAATGAGATGTTATAGTGTGATTGTTATTGTCCAAATCCCTTGGTGATAATGTCCACATATTTCAAGAGCAGCGCTCTGGAAGGCTTTCAATGTAGAATAAACATACTCTTATTCTGAAATCCAGGCTGCATGTGGTTTTGTATTATAACAATATTATTAAATCTGTATTTTATTGTTTGCTATGCTTGAGGTAGCTTGTCACTGAGCTTTTTCCTGAATGTTTGTTAGTCACTTCTTGTTTGAGGGACCTAGAACAATGAACTTATGATGCTTTCTGTGGAACAGAGTTCCAGTGTTGGTTTCAACCTTTTGAAAAATGTGTGGCAAACTGCTGTCTGTCTGTCTGTCTGTCTGTCAGGGCAGGAAGAAGACTTTGTGCGTGCAACTGTTTAACAAACACCAGTGTGAGGTTTAGAGCACCTTACTTCATTTCAAGGCTTTTTCCAGTTTGTGAATTTACAGTTGAGTGTTTGAAAGGAAGAAAACCTAATTGATGTCAAGAAAACATTTCTTTTCGAGGGTCAAACAGAAATTCTTAAAGAGAGAGCCATAACTTTTCAAATATGTTATCAGGGTTGTTTGTACTCAGAGCTCTTACCTAATGCATTAACGCTTAGAACTGTTAAATAATTTTTTAACAACTCCTTTTACTGTCCTCTTTTCGATTATTTGATGAAGAATTCAAAGAATTGGAAAAAATTTCAACCTTGGTGCCTTTCTCACTGCTAGGATTTTTGTTCAGAATGACTCAGATATTCTAACATCAAATCAAGTTTGCTTGCAGGTTTGTCATAGCACTTCTGCAAGTCCTGAAGTTGCACAAAATAGCCCCAGAAGAATAAAGGATAATAAAGTTTTCATGGATGATTTTTATCTTGCGATCAGAACGAGTAAGCGTCAACTTTTCATGCTGGGCCATCGAAAAGATGCAGTCATCTGAAAATCTGTAGCTTGGACAAGTAATGCGTAATCATCCTATTATTATGACTAGTAGGTTTAGAATATATTACAAAATTATTTTAAAAAATGTTAAAAGAAGCAAAAAGAAAATTTGAGTAAACAAAAGAGAATTTTTTAGAGATCAGAATACTTACCATATCCTGAAATGTGTACTGTGCAGAATTTTTGATTTACTAGTTGGATTCTTCAAAATTTTCTGTTTTGAAGAAGTATTACAAGAATAGAAAGGCACTTTTGTATTTCTTAAATAAGTCTATATTTTAGACTGGTTTTTTAATAGATGACTAGAAATTCTTTAGTTTTAGACACTGGACTCCTCAAGATGGGAAGAGAGTATTTTCACTTTGGGGACTTCAGCAAATAAATTTCATGATGGAAAATAGGATTATGTGTAATATATAAATCCAAGTAAATGATACTAATCAGCAAAAGCAGCTTGTCGTAATACATGGTTGATCAAAGTCACCATCTCTGCTGCATGATTGAGTTGTGTACTGTGACTGGTAATCTCATAATCTTGTTAGCAGACAGGACTAATTTCATTTGGGGCATCAAGAAGAGGAAGATTAACATGCATGTGTGTAAAGGTGTGTACATCTCTATGTCTCTCTCTGCAGTAAATCAGGAATATTTTCCTGGAAGAGCTGCCCAAGGCATAAAATTGTTTTGCATAACGAGAACAAATCCTTCAGTTTTGTCTGAAACATTGCCTGAAAACTCAGGGTAAAAACCCGTGACTGTAAGACTGGTAGCAGTTCTGTAAGTCTGTAAATGGAAAATAAATTGATTAGAAACAGCTTTGATCAAATAATTAAAATTATAAATATTCAATCATCTTTAACACACTCAAACTTCTATTTAGATTCTTGTATTCAGGACCTGCCTATATAGCTTCCTTTATTCTATTCAAAAAGGGTAAGTTGGGGTTTTTTCTGTTGAAATTCAAATTAAACTGGGGTAAAGCGATGCACAGTTACTGTCTTTTACAATTCTCTTTGTCAGCTGTCTCCACTAATACTGTTACATATTTTGAGGTCACTGTGCAGTCAGCTTAAAAATGTTAAAAAATCACACCAAACTTCTAGAACTATTTAAAAGTTGAAATTTTTATTTAATAAGAATATTTCACAACTTGCTTTTGTTTGATATCAAGCATCACTGAAACTGTTTGGAAAGGGTGAAGAGGAAAACTCCAAGTACCTGTTTTTTTCATGTCATTGTCTTTTTTATATTAGCAACTTCTAATCTGACCCTTCGTGTTGAACCCAAAATTGAACGTTTAGGGTGAAGGTACTGTGGAGGCTTTGAAGTGACAGTGAAGGATATAAAACAGTGATTAGGCACATTCTGCCACAATTCCTGGGTTTTACTCTTGTACTTTTCCACTTAGGCAGTTTAGGATCTGCATGTGATAGTAGTAATGTTTTCAAGAAATAGCGTGGTTAGACATGAAATTTTTACTACTTGTTACTTTGTAAAAGAGCTGTTTCAAACCACTTCTTAGGGATTAGTTAATTCAGAGAAGTTTATTGCTGTATTAGGCCAAATGTAGAGTATTCAGTGGAGTGTTGCTGTGGATCCAGCACAGCTCCGTGTCCGGGGAGAGCTCTATTCCATGATCATCCTGACACTTGTCACAGCTTCCCTTCCTACGAGCCATTAGCGATCACCTGGGGGTCTGTTACCTTTCAAACCAACACAAATACACGTCAGGATGTGACAGTCAGAGTCCACGGCTAATTTCCAGCTGGGAAATTATTTTCCTCTTCACCTTCCTTTTTTTAATAGAGTCGTCATATGGAAAAGCTGGAAGATAATGTAGATTTAATGTAGATTTAATGTAGATTTAATGTAGATTTAATGTAGATTTTTACATCAAGGAATCGTCACAGAATGAAGAGTAACAAAATTCTTAGTGTACATTACAGTGATTGCCAACAAATAAAATATTTGCCATTATTGAAACACATTTCCTCGGAAGTACCTTTCTGACTTCTAAATAAAGTATCCTTACAGCTAATGCAGACATTATTAAAAAGTCCCCTCTGCAGGATTTTGGTAGGATAAATGTGTTTAATTTTTTTCCTTTTTCCCTTTGAGAAATTGTACGTCTGTTTACAGCAGTAGCATCTGTTTGTAAAAAAATATATACATCAAATGATGGAGACTTGCAATTTGCTTGTGGCTTAGCCATTGACAGATTGCTTTGCTGGATTTTTTTTTTGCTTTCTCCTTCTCATCCTTCCCCTCTTCCAGTCTCACACAGAATGCTTATCCCTTTGGTCCTTAGCTCTTGATGATTACAAGTACATGGCCTTTTGTGAAGAGCGTGAAGCTACTTTGCTTCATGGGCTGGAATAAATTGTCCTTGGTCAAGCTGTAGAAATGGATTTTAAAATTTTCATCATTGATTACTGGTACACTCAATTCATCATTGATACATTGAAATACATTCAGTATCTGAACGTCTTATTTTTTTCCTTATATTTAAATTACAATATCAACTGCATTTTGATTGTCGTGATTCAGAGTTCTCTCCTTGTGCACTTGCTGTCTGTGTGAAATTAGCTTTTCCTCTTTAGCAAAATGTATCAAAAAAAAAAGTATCATCACTCCTGTTTCGTTAGAATATTTATTCATAAGAACCTATTAATAGCTCACATTCACGTTTCTCTTTATCCCAATATCTACTCTTTCCTTAAAGCCAAAATGACATGCCAAATTTTCTATTATGATCTTGGTGTATAAAAGAATAAAACTAAGGAAATACATGTATAGTATTTAAAATTAGACATTGGTTCAGATGTAGTAACAACATCTTGTAGTTTCAGTAGTAAAGCAGACTTTGGGAACGATTTGGTCAGTTTGTTCCCTGTAAATAAATAGCACAATATCTAATATTCTAAACCACTATTTAGTGAGTCACAAGTACATTGGAGGAATATTGAAACCATATTTTCATAGGAAAATGTTTGGAGTTTGCATCAGCTTCCATTTTTTCATGCTGTTTTCTTTTGCATGTTTTTAGCATTGCAGCAATTCAGCTTTTGAGAAGACAGATTGAGCAAGTGCTAAATTTCTAGAGAATATTGTAGAGTGCTCATGGAGAAGAAATATCCATTTGTTATTTCACATTTTTCATCTGACTCTGGATTGTGATTAAGGACAGAATAATATGGAAGAAGTAATAACACTCATAAGCAAATGCTTGTATTTTGCAGTTAAGGCCAAGAATTACTGGGGAAGCAAACCCTGATGGCAGACTGGGGAATGCAGTGAACAGCTCATTCACCTTGTCAAAAATAGCAGAGCTTTCCTGAACCTGTTATTTGTTACTGGGGTTTGCTTGAGTTGTAGGGCACAGTGTTACAAATTCCAAAATAAATCAGGAACAGGATGAAATGGAGAGTTGGACAGCTTTGAGTAAGGCTTCAGTTCTGCAAGGATGGGCAGAGTTACTACAGATGATAATTATGGCTGTTCATCAGGTATTGACCCAGGAAATTACAGAGAAACACCACAATTTACTTGTAATAAGTACAGGAATTGCAGACAAACCTATATTTGCCTTTTTGGTTTTTAGTTTTCTTACAAGTCAGGAATGCTTTTGGTGAAGAAATGTAGGGAACTCCTGGAAATCTCAATTTATTTTTTTTTTAATTTAGCAATAAAGAATTATGTGGATGAGAAATTCCATCAAATGAAGCATTTGGACTTAAATCCTGGTCAGAGATACCTGCCCAACTGAGCCATGTTCTCTCTGTACATACAGAGGAAATAAAACAATTCAGGCAAACGTGTGTATGATCTCACCTAACTGGAGTGGAAGCCATAGGGAATTAGAAACTGCCTCACAGGGCACAATTCCAGAATCACTAAGGTTGGAAAAGACCTCCAGTCATCGAGTCCACCCTGTGCCTGACCCCCCCTTGTCCCCCAGCCCAGAGCACTGAGTGCCACATCCAGTCCTTCCTTGGACACCTCCAGGGCTGGGGACTCCACCACCTCCCTGGGCAGCCCCTGCCAAGGCCTGACCACCCTTTCCATGGAGCAATTCCTCCTCATGTCCAACCTGAGCCTCCCCTGGCACAGCTGGAGGCCGTTCCCTCTCCTCCTGTCCCTTATTCCCTGGGAGCAGAGCCTGACGCCCCCCCCGGCTCCCCCCTCCTGTCAGGGAGTTGCAGAGCCAGAAGGTCCCCCCTGAGCCTCCTTTTCTCCAGGTTGAGCCCCCCCAGCTGCTCCTGCTGCTCCAGCCCCTTCTCAGCTTGTTGCCAGTGGGTGGAGGTGTTGCCTGCCCAGGTCACTGATAGCCAGTGTGTGGGCACTGCCCTGTGCCACGATGGCATTTGAGTTCTGCTTCTGTGTTCCCTGTCTGCATCTTTGGATACCAGTGAGCCACAGAGCTGCAGTCACAGCTTCGTTTGAGGGAGGCTTAAAGGGTAACATTCTTTCATAGTTATAAAATAATAATTAAAAAATATAAATTATTGTAAAGCAGGGTAATACTTGAAAATGTAGGAAAATTAAGAATTTATAATCTAATTAAAAATTTTTGAGTTGCATTCCCTTTAT
>NW_016690385.1:1086612-1090146 GCF_001604755.1 Lepidothrix coronata
TTTATACAAACACATCCTTATTCCTTTTGATGGTTACTGCTATTCCCTGTCCCCCCAGGATCTCGACTCAGACTTCTGCCGAAATCCAAGGATGAAATATAACACATCGTCATAAAAAATGAGTGGAAATTTCCATGTCCACTAATTTTATGCAAACAATTATATTTATTTAAATGTAAAGTATTTGCGTTCTACTCAAGTTATTTTTTGATACAGTTCAAATACGAACATTATATTAATCACAAAATCTTTGCCAGGCCTGGAAATTCAGAAGACGGATCCAAACCCCAAACTTCTTATGATAGAATTGCTTTGGATAAAAACCTCTACTTTAGAAATGTAGCAAATCCGTTCCAGTGGTTTGCTACAATGGAAAAGGTTTAGCCTTTGCTGTTCGTCAACTATCAGGAGGTCAAAGGCACCTCTTCTGAAATGTTTCTCAAGTGATAATCAAAGTGAAAGGAAAAAACCTCCAAAGGCAAGATTCAGAATTGCAGGAATTATAATAATTAAAAAAAAAAAAAGCAAAATTATTTTTAAAAGCCAAATGAACAAAATATGCCCTTTGCTACCCAAAGCCCTTTAACATTTAACATGTGAAACACAAGACTGAAGCCTCTTTATGATTACTCCACTGAAAATTCTGTGTTAGTATTTATGTATTTAATTCTATGTTTGCTAGATGCCCATGGGGATAAATATGGTTTGCTACTCGTTCTAGATGTGTCTGAAAAGCAGCAAAGAAATAATGATAAACAATACTTCAATGCAGAAATTGTTCTTCTTGTTTATTTTGAATTTGACCGCTTTGTAGAACGTCACTGTGTCCCACAAATAAAAAATCTACTAAAAATAAGCTATTAAAAGTCAATCTTGGTGCATATACAGTAAGTTTAAAAAGCATTTAAAAAGAATAAAGGGAATGCAACTCAAAAATTTTTAATTAGATTATAAATTCTTAATTTTCCTACATTTTCAAGTATTACCCTGCTTTACAATAATTTATATGAGTACTGGGAGATGTCTATCCTCTGCAAACACTGAAAATTAATCATGTTTCTAGCTTGAAGTGGAAGGGATTTGTTTTTTATTCAGAAGAAACCCATCGAACAAAAAATAAACTTATTTCTTTATCATAAAATATCTTACAATATCTTATAGATGTTTTACTGAAACTGTTTTTCTTTAAAAGGCCAGAGATGATGGACAGCTGTCAGAATCTTCAGGAGGTGAGAAGTGGAGAACGGAGGAAGGTCAGGCTTGCCTGTGTTTTTGGGAGGACCGCAGTTGTTACACACTGTTCAGGCTCTTCATTGGTGTGTCGCTCGGAATGAAAGGAAGAGTTGAAACGTGTATTACTTGTATTACACAGTGTGGCAGCTCTTAGTTCTTGTTGCCTTGATTTCTGGTTTTCTGTTCTCATGTGTTCGTTTTTCAGTTTTGGAACTAAGTGACGTGACAATCCGTGTATAGGCAGAATGACAAAAATTGAAATGATTTCCTGCCATGTGTCCCACTGTTTGGAAATCGTTGAGGAGGGGTGTGTGTGCACTCATTCTCATCCCTTCAGAGTCTCCCAGGGCATCTGTTGCCATGGCACATGCATTACAACCTTGCTGTAGAAGCCTAACCCTGCAAATCTTGTGGTTTTTCTAATCGGTGCTAGCATTCTATCAGGTAGAGCTGACCATGTGGAAATCAAATGCTGAAGTCAAATGTCACCAAGCAAATATATTATTCCAGTTCAAAACAAACACAAAACCCAGCCAAAAGTCCCAATTTTCTGCGTTACATCTGTGCAATGAGTCCAGTTGCTGTTGAGCAGCTTTTCTTCGTGCTCCTGTTTGAAGTTGTACCCCTGCTCAGCAGGTAAACTGAGCCTACCTTTTTTCAATTTATAGATTTTCCAATGCCTGATCAGTTGTTACTTTTATAAAATTCCCCTTCTCACTGCACTTGCTGACAGCTTTTTTAACTCTTAAAATGCTTTTCTTAATTGAATACTTGTAAATTATGAGGGAAATTATAGTGGCTTGAACATACCTTGGTGGTGTTGGCATTTTAAACAATGTTTTGCAGGGATCAGGCATGAAGGAAAGATCTTAGTATTCAAGATGTTGCTAATCTGACAGGCTTTCTAGTTATTTTAAAAAGTGCCAGTTGGGAAGATGTTTTGGGAAGCTTAGAATGTGATCCTGAAAGACTCAGAGGATTACAGCTTTAGTTTGTTTTCTGTACAAGTGTTTAAATATTATCTAACAAATTATTCTCGCTCTTTTTTCATAAGCTTCCTTGGCAAAACTGACAGAAAATTCCCCATGCTTCATGCCCTTTTCTAATTTAAGTAATTAATCAATTGGTTCTGAGCTGATTGTACATAGCTTGTAAACACTCACTTGCTCTTAGGATCTGTTTGGTACAGTAAGATGTTTAATGATGAAAGAATTGACCAACATATTTATAAGCAACTTCAATTCCAGATAAATTTTCAGTGAGAAATTATTCAGGCAGGTTCTGCTGACTGGTAAGATGATGCATTTGATTTCTGGGTCCATTTTAGATAAACAAGTGGCAGCAGACAGACAGTCTGAGCAAATGTTTTTTTGCCCCTGGGGCGGTCAGTATTTTAGATTCAGTTCGTCAGTAGCAGTGACAGTATTGAAATACAGGTTACAGAGAGTAATTTTGGGCTGAATAATCACAGACTTATTTAATTTCAGTTCAAAAAGGCAGGCATGAAGAAATTCCCTGTTGTTTACAGATTGAACATCTTGGAGTCAAGAACTTTTATTCTTCTTTCAATTCCTGAGCGTATCTTTTAGCTTTGCACTCATATTTTCTTTGCATTGTCTTCAGATTTGGTAATTTAATGAAAAAAAACTTAGTAAAAAAATATGAAAAATTTAAGCTTTACTTTTTGCTCTCTTTGCTCATAAGTCTTGCAAAATCTTTAGCAATTTCTATAGGTGAGGTGTGCAAACACAGCCTTTTGGTATTTTGTTTTTGTTATAATAAAATTTTGAGAATTGAGCCCTTTGGATAATTCTGTAATGTATCTAATAGTGCAGATAGTGACCTCAGAAGCATCCTCAAACTCTCTAGGAAGGAGTGCTCATCTCTAAATCAGACAAAATCTTATTTAGTGATGGAAACTGCTTTAAATCCCGTGAGTAATGAAGACAACTTGTTGAATGTTCTGTTCTGATTAATTTGTCTGTGTTTCTATTAAGAAGGCTTCTACTTCAACTGAGCCATCTCTTTCAACGTTGCAGATTGTTAGAGGAAAAAGTTTATACCATTAACATTAGGAGAACTGAACCACACCTTGGGCACTAAAGCTCCAACCAGTATGGATGAGTGACCGCACGGAGCTGTCTGAGGTGTGACACTTTTTGGTATTACAGTTGCAAGGAACACAAAGTGGTATCTATGAGGAAAGGAGGGGTTTATTATTTTTATTCCATTCCAAAAAATATTTATTTATATATATATATATATATATATATATATATATATATATATATATATATATAT